>NW_025931777.1:0-60064 GCF_000764305.2 Hyalella azteca | reverse complement strand
ATATAATATAATATAATATAATATAATATAATATAATATAATATAATATAATATAATATAATATAATATCATATAATATAATATAATAAATTGGGAAAATGGAATAACCATATTTTATAGCAGGGCAGTTCAGTTGTAATGACCACGTCGTAGTATGACAGGAATATCCTCGTATCCTGTGTGCAGCGACAGAGGTCCAGGAACTGCACCGCGGTGATCCTGCGCATCCTTTTCTTTGTTCAGGATGCCACGGGCAGAGGGCGTCCTATATGTCCTCATAATACGCGCTCCTCGATTGCTTCAGGTGACATTTGTGCGGCACTTTGTGGTTTCTGGCCGTTTAGAATCACAGGTGTTCTATGATGTGACCGTGAATTTCCAAATCATATTAATCGAGAAAATGGCTGTTGCTTTAGATGGAAAAATGTAATTTCATGTCTAATAAATAAACTCATCGAAATTCGTAAATTATCAATTTTTGATTCTATGATAAATATAACAGCTGGCAATAATCTTGACACTATCATCAGTCTCATTAGTCATTAATTATTAAATTAAATTAAGCTAAGTTGCATAAATTCAGTCGCATTTTAATTAATTTTAAACGATATGCATTGCGTGTGCGAGTTATCTCATGCCATCTAATTCAACTCCAAATTTTTTAGACGTAATATAGAACATATATATTAAACACAAGCGTCAAATAGATATTCACAGCAGATACCAAATATAAAAATACAAAAATTATTACCATCCTTTGCAATTCTCTGTATGCATATGCATTATCACCCTCTAACTTTATCGTCATTATATGCCTACTTTCTCAGATTCCAACATCACAAAAAAGCAATTCAACACCCAACACTTTACAAACATAGTCGCACTCATGCCACCAGCGGTCATCACGATGGAGTTGACATGCAGCGCAGCAGCTGCGGGGCTGTAGAGTCTAAACAAAGCAGCACCACACAATGGAGGGTAGGAAACCAGGGGCAGAGCTTGGGGTGGGGGTTGCAATTGTGGCTGTGATGAGGGTGCATCAGCTCGGGGTTGACCCTGAGGGTTGGGAAACCATGGGGTACCGGAAACAGAATAGGAGTCACGCTAAAGCTGGGGACGCTCGATGGCGCATGTCGACCACAGTGGTGTAAATCACGGCCGGTTTATGGGTGGCCGACGGAAGACCACTGCTGTGGAGGGTAAAATTAACTCCAAGGAGCAAGCGTGTAACCTGTTGTCGTTTTCTGAGTATACGCGAGTGAAATATAGTCTATTTAACGTATATATAATTGCGGCTTTTAAAATGGTGCTAACCTCGGCTTTAAATCTTGACTGGGAAGTTGAATCGAACAAAGGATAAAATGAATCCTATATAGCTTTGGTATAGAAACTCATATTATGTATCTAGACAAGTTTAATATGTAACCTAAGGACGATTAATCTATAATCATTCCAATCTATGTCTTAGAATGGTTATGCATGCCAGACACAAACCGAGTCATGCTTTGCTTGTAATATGTGAAATGTGTACATTTGTTCTTCACAGAACAAACAAACAATTCCTTCAGTTACCCCGCAGGGCAGTTTGCGTGCATCTTTTCTACAAAGAATACAGATACAAATAAAACATATAAAAAACTTGTAAAACCCACGTTTTATTAACGAACAAAAAAGAAAAACATTAACTCTTACATAGCATTAAAGTTATGTAGAATGTTATGTAATGTTATGTAAGGGTTAATGTTTTTCTTTTTTTTGTCCGTTAATAAAACGTGGTTTTTAAAAGTTTTTTATTTTTTTTTTATTTCATTGTTTTTTAGTTTTGTGACCACCAGAAAAACGTGGTTTTTGAAAATGTTTTTTTTATATATATTTATTTTATTTTTTTTTAGTTTAGCAATTCTAGCAATTCAAACTATTTTCCAGGGTTGGCAACTCTGGATGTTCAATAAAAAAATCGATTCCCAAACCGTGAATTTTTAGGGTTGTTTTAAATATTTTTTTATTAATCTTTTAAAAATTATTACTTCAGATGATCATATCTTGAATTGTTAGGCAGCATAAGCATGCATACCAAATTTCAAGTTTCTAGGATCTTCAGAAATGCTCTAAATTTAGGTTTGAATTTTTGATGACAGACGGACACGAAGCGAAGAGAAGAAAAACGTGGTAAAAATTTCCACAGTTGCTCGCAGGACAGTTTGTTTGCATCTGTTTTACACAGAACAGATAAAAAGCATCTTTCTAAGTTACCTAAGCAGGAAAATATGTCCGCATTTATTCTTCACAGAATAACAAACAAACACAAATTTACACAGTTACACCGCAGGACAATATGTCGTCATCTGTTCCACACAGAAATAACAAACAAACAAAAATTTCCACTATTACCTCGCAGGACAATATGTCGTCATCTATTCTACACAGAAATAACAAACAAACAAAAATTTCCACTATTACCTTGCAGGACAATATGTCGTCATCTGTTCTACACAGAAATAACAGAAATAACCTATCAAACAAACAACAATTTCCTCAGTTCCACTGAAGGGAAGCAATATCGTCGCGGGTGCCCGCAGTTGCCTGGATGTGGCGCCGCTAGGAAATACCGCCGAGTGGTGGCCTCGCTTCTTCCTACTGACGCTTGTCACGTGGTCGTGTGGGAGGGATGATCTAGATTGCGGGTTCAAATTGATAGTTATTCAGTGTTTAGCACATAACACTGACAGTTTAACACAAAACACTGATTGTCTGACACCAAACCCAGAATGTTTAACACCAAGTACTGATTGTGTAATACTATAACAAAACCTTAGCTGAGTTACTGGTACCAAACACTGTAAGATCAAGCACAGATGATTTTTAAATACTAATAACTAACTCTGACTGATACCAACCCCAGATTGCTCAACCCTAAACTCTGATAGTTTAAAATCGAACACTGACTGTCTTATACCAAACACTGGTTGTGTAACATCAAACACTGCCTGGTTAACACACAGAATTGGCTGGTTCACACTCAAAACAAGATTCACAGCACGGAACACTGACTTGTTCACACCGAAAGCGTTAAAGGCTTACACTAACCATTGAAAGGTTTAGCAAGAGAAGTCCCTTGCATTTACGCTTTATCTATCAATTTCGAGAACTGATTAAACGTTTGCATGAATTGAATGTCGTGTAGTCAACGGCAGGGGTGGGAGGGGCTGGGGTCCCGGCCACGGGCACTGCAGCATGCCATTAGAGGGCGGCTGCGCCAGCGCTGCACCGGATGTTGCAGCAGCAGCACCAGCAGCAGTGGCAGCAGCAGTGGCAGCAACAGCGGCAGCAACAGCGGCAGCAACGCGGTAGCAACAGCGGCAGCAACAGTGGCAGCAACAGCAGCAGTGGCAGCAACAGTGGCAGCAACAGCACCAGCAGCAGTGTCATTAGTAACAGTGGCAGCAAAAGCGGCAGCAACATCAGCAGACAACATGCCCAACAGCCGCAATAACATAAGCAGCAGCAGCGACAGCATGATAGGCAGCCGTAACAGTACCTACAGAAATGTTATAGTCAGCCGCAGTTGTCGCGCAATGGCCCTAGCAGTAACTGCTGAATTGTCGGTAACTGCACTACTGCAGCGAGACAGTAGCAGTAAACGGACCAGCAAGAGGAGTAGCAAGAGTCACATCAGCGTCAGGCAAAGAAGCAAAGAGGCAGCGCCATGCTGACCTGACGCAACATAGCCTCATGGCGGTGGAGGAGAGAGTGGTCATGTGATGCATCGCATCACGCGCAGCTGCATCACTATATTCACGTGGATAAGTCTAACTATCACATTCATATCGCGATAGTGCTGTTTGGATTGTCGGTTATTCAGCACTCATTGAATACTGAATAGTAGGGATTCGTTGATGCAGATAACTGCTGATGTCCGTATAGGTTCGATCAAAAAGAAACAGGTGAACCAACAACATTCATCATAAAATTGCATTAGGATTCAGAAAGAGTTCAATGTTAGAACCCCCAGCCCAAGCAAAGTGCGGACGTAGCACCGGTACGCCAATTGTTGCTTTGCCCGACTGTATAAGAATGAGCAACTCAGTTACAAAAAAATACATCGTTACTTAGACAAAGTTGCACTTATTTCTCCGAGTGCGTGCATGGGAATGCTGCTGGGGGACTTTGGATCATGAGAATCGTCCGGAGATCCTGCGTGAGAATCTCAGCCGGTTTATGGGTGGCCGAGGATACACGTACGGTAAAACGGATCTAATTTCTGACAGGACGGCAGGGCAGATCAAGGGGCAAAGGGCACTGGGAAAACTGCCACGGTAATGCACAAAAAGCGCGCCCCGGGCACCGCGCCGACTTCCGTGCCCTGTACACTCACAGAAATGAGTGTGGGACCTTGTATAGACCATGAGTATACTTGTATACTTCAATGAGGTCCCCACGCAGACGTCGATAACTGAGGCTTGGAAGCTTCATAATCTTTATACGAGCGTGATAATAATGGCTGTTAAAACCGACTAAGGTATTTATCATATAGAAACTGGTCGCTTAAACGCCATGCCGATAAATTAGAGCCTTCGCACCGGAGTCAGTTTTTACAAGTTACGTGGGAAGAAAGCAGAAAGTATATATTGGAGAAAAGGATAAAGTACATGAGCGCAATTTTAAAATAAACGAAAATATATCCTCATAGAAATATAATTTACATGAAATAATTTACATGAAATTTCGAATTCTGAGCGAAACCCGAATTGGGTGAAATATCCATTAGTAAATTTTTATAGCGTTCAGACAATTCAAGTTGTGGAGAGTTCAGATTTTACTGAAGTTGATGTCCCTGCCGCTCTACCAACAATAAAAAGGCTTAGATTACCTAGCAGGTAAGAATCTTCACCGGTTATCCAGGTCACAGGAACCCCTATTGAAAATTATAGATTATCCTGCGCCGGCCACTGTCGGTCTCTTGTAAACCTAATGATTTGGTAGCAGGGACATGGAGAGCGGCAGGCGACGCTATGTGGCCGAACTATGAACAATAGTTACGAGTTTGTAACTTCGTCAGCCAATCACTGAAGGCTTTACAAGCTAAACCCACCAATCACAGACGGAAAATTGGCCGCTACGTGTACTTGGGTCGCTACGAGTACATAGGCCGCTGCGTGTACTTGGGCTGTTACGAGTACTTAGGCCGGTACATGTACTTAGGCCGCTTCGTGTATGCTTAGGCCGCCTAGTTCTAATAGGACGGCCCCTGGTGTATGTATGAGTGCCTGTCTAGACCCTCATTACTGACCGACCACCGCTACAGTCCGTGGCATATGTGCGCCGCTACCACACAAAACTGACGGAAAAAGTACAGTTGCACAGCAGCGACGCTTGCACGGCAGGTCAACACGCTGCCCTTATTGAAAATTAGAGGAGAATTATAGTCCAACAATTAGAGGCCAGCGCTGTTGTGGCTATACTTGTATGTTTGTTGAGAATAGCATTAAAAAGCAGAGCAGAGAAATGGTTGAGGGTTATTATTATTTTTAGAGAGAGGAATTTTTTAGACGTTCGTTGAGATCGGCTGTGTTCGTATAACCACAATTGTTAGAAGTTGTTGACAAACGTACCTTGTGTACTGAGTGTCGTGTGTACACGTTGTCGTGTGTGCACTCATCGTGTGTGCAAGTGTCGTGTGCAAATGCACCGTGCGTGCACGTGACGTGTACAGTTGTAATGTTTCCACAAGGTAACTTAATTCGGCTGATACGCTGTGTCATCATACAAATTATTTCCAAGCGGGTACAGACTAGCAAATTAGTGCGTACCATGAAGATAATTTTTATTGACTTCAATTAATTATGCTTATGAGAATCAAGTTGCTCATGGACAATTTTCACCTGTTGTATTTACCAGGGTAACTCATAAAAATTTTACAGTACAAATATGCTAAATATGCAAATAAATAAATATTCTCCTCTTATGACAACACGAACTACTTGAAACTGGAAATTATAATCTCGATATTGTATCGTTATAATCGCGTTATATCGCGATGGGAATACTCGTTGTAAAACGCGAAATGTCCTAAATACAAATATGTGGCAACATCAACGACTATGAAGCAAGTTGACTCCTTATGACCTTACCTTATGACCTTATGATGAGTTTAGGACGTCGTAGTCCAAGGTCACGCTGATGCGCCGCCTTCGTCGTCCTCCGTCTCCGAGTGACTAGATGTTCTTTTGAACGTATTAAATGAAACACTCAACTGAAAGTAGCGTTTAATGAAATTTGGGGCCTCTGAAAACGCAATTTCCTTTTTAAAACATTTTTCTCAAAAACCATTTGTGGGCCACCAGCTCTGTCTGCTGACACATGTGGTTCAGAGGTAGACGATGTCAGCGCCATAGACGGGCACTGTCTATGCATGGACACGCTGAGCTGGCGGACAAGTCTGATTAATTCATCCTCTTTTTAGACCAGACTTTGGCGAAGGGAAGTAGAAATGGTGTAGCAGGTGCCCACTTCCGTCCTCTGGATCCGCCACCGCAGCAGTCAGCGACCTTTGCACCGCCGGAAATGGTGGAAGAAGCAATAGCGTGTAGAGCGGAGGTGATGCATCACTCACAGAAATGGGTGAGACTTTGACCAAAATGAGATGCACTTCTTGTCATTAGACGGGTCAAACTGACCCAGCCTTGGCCCGGTAAAAGGGCGTATCAGTGCTGCTGGCAGAAAGGGTGTCACTATTTGGACAATATGACTCATTCATGTTTCTGAGAGTGACATGGAGCCCCAGCGTTGGTTTCTTTTTCGCTGGGGTCACTCAGATGAGGGACGCTTTGAATATTGATTGCAGGGTGTAAGGTCAAGTTATTGTGTTCGTGTTGGATTGTTGAATTCCTCATAGTTCAGTCCAGTAGTTATTGTATGTTTGTGCTGTACCCGCCTCTCCCTGCATTGTTCCTTTGGGCGTTCTCATTGCCAATTTATATTCAACAAATTTCCTCATAATTATCGTTCAGATATTTAGTGGAAGCTAGGCTTCATAATAGGTCGAACTTCAAATGCAAATGTTTCACAATTACCATCAATTACTTTATATTTTTTATTGTAAGTGTAAATGGAACTTTTTATTCGAATGTAAATTATGGCATACTAGAT
Source organism: Hyalella azteca (assembly GCF_000764305.2). NCBI lineage: Eukaryota > Metazoa > Arthropoda > Malacostraca > Amphipoda > Hyalellidae > Hyalella > Hyalella azteca. Next base: position 52,915 of record NW_025931777.1, on the reverse strand, counting down.
AAACGATTACTAGATAAACGACTACCTGATAATTGAGTAATTGAAAAACGACTACTAGATAAACGATAACTAGATAAACGTTCACTAGATAAACGATTACTAGATAAACAATTACTAGATGGAAACGATTGAGAATTAAACGATTACTAGTTAAGCGATTTAATGATACTCGATCATTAGATAAACGACTACCAGATAAAAAATGTAATGATGATCAATTTTCACCTGATCTTGACTTTCAAGAGGAATCGAGTAATTTTCTGAAATGCACCGAAGAGAGCAATAGAGTATTGTTTCAGATGCACTAAAGACTTTCATGAGGTCAACAAAAACGGGCCCTAGCTTGCCAAAGGCGAAGAGGAAGCAGCACTGGCATTACCTACCAACGTGCGGACGGTCGCCGGATGTGAAGCGTTCCGGTCCGCAGATTTCTGCGGTAAAACACGGACTGGGTAAAGGAGGCTACACGACTGCACAATGTACGCTCATTCACAACCAGAAAACGAACTGGAATTTTTCCCGATATCTGGACTCGACCTTCCTTAACTTTGAGCGAATCCATTCACGATTCTATTTTCATTAGGGTTAATTTTAAAGATTTGGTATTCATTCACTAGCCGAAAACGAACTGGCGTCTTCACCGATACATATCTGAACTAAGCCTTTCTTAACTACGAACAATTTATTTACCCTATGATTTGCATTAGGCTGATTTTACTAACTCCGTAAAATCATACAAGATATTCATTTGGTCATTAAAAATGTCAATCGCATTTTCCAATGACAATATGAATTGATCATAAATTCACTAACAGATTTCTTCTATGCACGGAAAACCACCATGTTGCAATATTTATCCAGTAGAGGCTAAATTCCACCGTAGAAAAGCATCGCTCCACGACGGATACATCGCTAGCACGTTCTGCAAAAGCGCATCAGCGTCACCCGGTGCCGACGTTTTTTTCATAATAGTGCATTTATTAATTAATAATCGAGTTGGATACGGAAACATGAATGTTGCTGGCGGTTGAATAAGAATTTCGGTCAATTTAAGATGAGCTTGCAATTTTGAGAGTGCTGATCCTGTTTCAGAAACTTGTTTTTGTGACTAAAGAAATTACCGATACTTTCTTATTCTGATCCAGAAACTTTTTGATTCCGATCCAGAAACTTGAAGATCCTGATTTAAGAAAGTGCCGATTCAGAATATGAACTTGCTCCATCAATTCACTTGACAATTACTTCGAAGTGCTTAGTGTCTGTGACGTATTTAGCATACCAACAGGACACTTCGTAGTGCATAGTGCTACTTCGTAGTGCTAGTGCCCTATTTAGCATACGGGCCAGTGACATACCAGGCTGGATGAAAGAAGCTTGAATGACCTGTGACTGGCCCCCTTCTGGTAGCCTTGGTTGTGACATCTTCTATGTCGGGCTGTGGATGTGCAAGGTATATTGTAACAATGTATTATAATATTGCCTCTGACCGTCTTATTCATTATTTTGAATAGGTGCTCGGAGCTTACTGTGCTAAATTATTTTAGAACCTCCCAGGCAAAAATTTTCACCTAAAGTTAGCTGAGTTCTCAAATAGAATTTATTGTTGGTGGGATGTTCTGAGTCAGTGAATTGTCGACAGACGCGATGTGAAGAGCGAGCCCTCTCAATGGACTAAATAACGTTTTATTCGTCAAAGGAATTCGCTTTAGTTAATGCCACAATTTCTTACTATACGGTTATTCCTTGTCTCTACGGTAATACCTTGGTAATACCATTTGCATTCTAAACTCTTCTTCCTGCGATCATATCCTCAAAAGGGCTTTTCCTTCATAAAAGATGCTTACTCGTATACTACCAGAAATGCACCGACACAAGTGCATCTCTGCTTCAATAGTAACTCACGCCAGGCAAGTACGGGCGCATTCCCCCCCCCCCGTTCAGGGGCGGTCGCCCCCTGGTCTATAATTCGAGTGTTGCGGTGCCTCGCTTCCTTCAATGGCCGAGCGACCGGACCGCCGCAGGCGGGCTTCATTCACCGGAACAGACAAGCGCTCATCCAACTTGTTCGGATCCCAGGGCCATACGGGGCTCATAGTGGCTAACTTGAGCGGTTTCTGTTGGCTTTTGTATGGATTGAAAGATGTGTGGGTTTTTGTCAGCACAGCGGCCGAGAATCTTGGATAAATGGAGTCCATGTATCTGACGATGAACGGTTTATTGAGGCTCCACAGAAGAGGATTCGTGAATCATGAGATTTACCTCTACCACTATTAGGTAACTTTTTAATAATAAGATGGCATCGGTGATAATGAACATTTCGTGTACTCTGTAACCTATTGATATCTTGAAAGTGTTACATCACAGTAAAAATTAAAAAATGTAACTCAGTACTCACTGCAGTGAGTGACAGAGAGCTCATTTTCTCGTCGACGAAAACATGAAGTCACGGACGGACAGACAGACAAACAGAAAGACATTTCTCTGATAATTGAAAAATTCCATTATCAGGCATTTTGGACGCAAGTAAAATAGATCAACGCCCTTTGATGTTGACAGACGACGCAAATTTTACTTTAAACTTATTCGAACTAACTAATTTCTTTTGAAGCGCTACTTTTTCACAAAAATATGAGCAATTCAACTTCAGCCATATTATCACTACGAAATAGGCTCACGGTCTGGGAGTCAATGCAAGATAGCACAAGCTACGGTATCCTTTGACTTCTTACACAAGAAGTCAGCAATACTGAAGGAAGTTTCTGAAGACATCAGGATATGATGATAAATCCGAATCTACAAGGATTTGAGCTGTGAAGAAAGAGTACCTGAATTGATTCATAAATATTTACATAAAACAGCACCGAAAACTTCATTCTACAATATCTTCTTTAGTGATGATGCTCTAGTGGAGAGAGCATATACAAACTAATAAAATTGGCGGTGCTTAGGAAAGATAATCTCATGAGATTAAAAAAACCTTTATTTTGAATCCCGCAATTAGTTACAAACTTGAACCTACAGATTACAATTATTTATGGATAAAACTGCATTTTTATCACTGTTCCCGGTTTTGCGATACTGTCATTGCATCTAGCCACCCTCTCTCCCCCGAATTACAATACCTAGTGATTGCACCATATACATTGCACCATATACATAAATGTATATGGTGCATAAAATAATGATGTATAAACAAATTTTCAAGTACAGGCATTATCCCGACACGATCAGTATCGTAGCTACGCGCCACATCAGCCCCTAATTATTGTCAGGCTTCAAACACATACTAATACGAATAATACTGAATTAGCAAACAGCATCGCTGTTCCAATTAGTTATTAAATTTTGAATAAGTGTATTAGAAGTGATGTCAGTGCCTGAAGATTGGACCGAATTTAACAACCTTTGTAGAGATGCAGGCGATGTTCAAATACGCATGGCGCGCTCTTACACTGACGCGTAGAAAGCGGCTTCGGCGTTAGAGTTTTCAGGAATGAAACAAAGTCTTCGTGAACCGGAAAAAAGATAAAGGTTTTGTCGGAAATATGTGTTGATTTTACAATGCAGAAAACTCGAGTCAAAAGCTTGAACAAGTTTTTTTTTTATGAATCACAGTCTTTTGATTAGATTTTTTAAACAATAGTATATTTTTTCCAATTCAATGTACGGTCATATAATGTGTATTATTTGCATCTGTAATCTGTATGCAAAACATGTTTATAATATATTATAACTAAAAACCGTTCACGACAACGAAAGTTTTCGCACACCACCAAGAAGTCTCGAGCATCAATCACTAAAGTAAAGATATTTTGGTGCTTACTTGCTCAACGGTTTAGGAACCCCTGCCATGACGTAGTTTGAAAAAAACGATGACCAGAAGGTTCTTCTCAGAAGCAGATGGCCTTGCGCAAAAAGAATCAAATTAAGAGATAAATGGAAGATTTTATGGGCTTCTCAGGAATTATAAGCTTAAAAATTGCTGTGCACAAGATCAATCCACCCACTAACGTACGTTGCCAACTACTGCCTATGTATATACACCTGTAAAATATAAGAAGCGTGAAGGCAAACGTTTTACTATACGCAACTGAAGGCAAACATTTTCATAGAGTTGAATCAATTTTTAAACTAAAACTTACCTTTAACAAGCATCACCTGGCTATATTTTCAAAACAACATTAATTTATATTATTTCAGCAAACTGGACTCAATAAATTGATTTTCGTACACGAGAATAATTGAATAATAGAAAACTTATATTTTCAAAACAATTAATGTTATTATATGCTCGTTTCCAAAATATTTGCCCATATCTTAAGAAATTATTGCTGCTATATTAGCCATATTTGGCCGAGCTCAACTTACAGATAAATATGAAATATACAGTATACTTTAATTATGCCTGTTTTAGCAGTTAATTTCGAATTCATTTTGGTCCAAGATTACATGTGTGAGAAATAAAATTGGAAACGATTCAGCATGTACGTATATCTGCGTTACACGACGTTTCAATGGCTGACAAGGTAAAGTATAATCCGTTACTTTGAACAGCCAAAAAAGCAAGGTCCATCGTGATATTACAGCTATTGCCCTTCAGTTCACCCAGCCCACTAGGAAACACTCCCTACCTTGACAGCTATAACGATTCTTGAACGGTGCATGAGTGACCAAAGTTGCCCGTTGAACCGTGAGCGATCATTCCTTTTAGCGTCGTGACCTCGGTCAGCCCCCAAAAATTTAAGCTAGATATTTATGGCTCACTTCCACTGCCTCAAGCAAAGAGTCAAATCACAGGGCGTTCGTTTGAATGTACCTCGAACGACGGTTGGTATGATTGCGTGGTGCAGGGCTGCTCGTCGAAACGAAAGTGGACAATCATGCACCGAGCTTAGCTGATTGCCCACCATGGCGTCTAGGAAGTGGCGATCGAGGTCTGTATCTGTACGACACGCGATCCGAATAGTTTGTTAACCGCCCTTCGTGAACGGCAGGAAAGTAAATGGTACGCATGCGTAATCAGGCCATGTTCGATATATTTCTTGACGGTTAATGCGACTCTGATTGCTGAATAACAATTAAGTGAAGTCACCAGAAATACTTCAGCTTAGCTGAAAGAAAAAAAACAAGATGTTTTTTTTTTAATTTATGCAGCAATTATAGAGGGAAGAGTTGTTATGAGCGTGTAAAAACAGGCGCACTACACGACGTGATGCGATTCTGTTTACTAGCACTAGAAAACCTGAGTAAATTGCCCAGTTTATGTTATTGAGCGCTGCTAACTGTTTGTACCAGCGTAGTGAGGCTCTTTGGGAAATGCCAGGAATACGATACAAAAGCATAATGTCAGGATATATTATGTCAGCGTAACTTCACACAACACAAATGCGTGACTTCACAAAACCACGAATGTGGCGATGGAAAGAGCATCGCCTGAAACGCTGTGATGTTGTGCCTCCGTACGTGGCAAATCACACCATATCACGTAACTTGACGATGCGTATACACAAGTTAATTTTGGTTGTAGCGAGACATTATCACATATAAATGTAGACAAGAAGTGAATCGCGTGATGTGACACATTGAGGCATCGTTCAGCGATCGTAGCTAGGTGTTTAGTTTACGCAAGCAATGTATCGATAACTCCCGCCTTCCTATAGTGCGGTTAACCTGAAATGTTTGAACGGTTGTCAAGATTACCAATGACTAGTCATTCACGTGCTAATGTCGTCGATGAAAGAAATGAGGAGGTCAAGTATTGGATGATTCTTGCTTTATGTGCTTTAAAGACCAAGTGGTTTTATTACGGTCTTTGTGTGTATTTTGCCAATTATTAACGGATAAAAAGTTATGAATGAACGTAAACTTTAAAAAAAACTGATTTGAGATGGCAAAGCGTTGTTGCTGCATTGAGTAGCAGATATTTTCAAGGAAACCAAGGAATGAATTCATCAATAAAAAACTCTTAATAATATCTCGCGCTCAGCCCCCAAGTAGCCTGAAAGCAAGCGAGAAAAATTACCAAGCGAAAATTAGAAATTCCCCAATACAAATTAATAAAATAGTTGAACATGCTAAACACATTCTTTCAGAAGTTTTTGAGTCGAAAATTTTGGTTCCACACCAAGAATCGCTGTCGTTACAGTGATCGTTGCCGATAACGTTTACGTAGCTGCAAAGAATACCGATTTCAATAGCAACATGACGTTGAATATGAACATAAGAACAAACTGATTTCAAAGTTACGATAAACGATCTTCTATAAAAAAAATTCTCAAACAAAATTAGACGCATTGCATCAAACAAGGAGTGAATACATTCGCATTGAGGGCAGCGAAGGTGCGAGTTGTGGCGCTCGCTCAAGCGTCGTAGCGGAGGCGACTTCCCGGACACGCCCTCGTCAGAAATCTCGGCCGGATGTGAGGAGTGCGAGGAAGAGCAAAAAACACGTCTTCCGTGCAACCGGGCTACGGCAGAGCGGTGCTGGGCAGGTGGAATGTGCAGCTGGGTGGAAGGTGTCGAGTGGAATCTAGGGCTGGCAGGAAGTGGGTAGGTGGAGTACACTGCTTGGAGGATGTGTCAGGTGGAATACACAGCTGGGAGGGTGTCGGGTGGAATATACAGCTGGGAGGAAGGTGTCGGGTGGAATACACGGCTGATAAGAAGATGCCGGGTATAATATACAGCAGGGAGGAAGGTGTCGGGTGGAATACACAGCTGGAAGGAAGGCGTCAGGTGGAATTTACGACTAGGAGGGAGTGAGCAGGTGGAGCCGACGATTGGGAACATGTTGGCAGGATTAGTAAATGATTTACATGATGCGGGCAAATGCCTGTAGTGATATAGGCAGGTAAAATGAAATCTCGGCCGGATGTGAGGAGTGCGAGGAAGAGCAAAAAACACGTCTTCCGTGCAACCGGGCTACGACAGAGCGGTGCTGGGCAGGTGGAATGTGCAGCTGGGTGGAAGGTGTCGAGTGGAATCTAGGGCTGGCAGGAAGTGGGTAGGTGGAGTACACTGCTTGGAGGATGTGTCAGGTGGAATACACAGCTGGGAGGGTGTCGGGTGGAATATACAGCTGGGAGGAAGGTGTCGGGTGGAATACACGGCTGATAAGAAGATGCCGGGTATAATATACAGCAGGGAGGAAGGTGTCGGGTGGAATACACAGCTGGAAGGAAGGCGTCAGGTGGAATTTACGACTAGGAGGGAGTGAGCAGGTGGAGCCGACGATTGGGAACATGTTGGCAGGATTAGTAAATGATTTACATGATGCGGGCAAATGCCTGTAGTGATATAGGCAGGTAAAAAACTCACTAGAAAGAATGTGCGCAGGTGGTATCTACTACTGTGCGTTGGCAGGTTGAGCTATCGACTGGGAGGATGTGGGCCGGTGGAGCATACGGCTGGTATTATGTGGTAAATAAAGTGAAACTTAGAACTAGGAAGATATATGAAATATACCTAGATAAAGGAAACAATAGAAGGAAGTGCAGTTGAGGGAGCATAGTGCGGATAGTGACGATAAGTCAGAGTTGCGCATGATCGGAGTCAATGTGTTAAACGTGGAAGAAAACCCATTAAAATACCTGAAAGCGGAAATATACCTAATCTGAGCGCAATGAAGCGTTATGTTTCAGTTCGACCAAAAATGTGTTAAGCTTTTTCAGTTTCTATTTAGTTTTTATCTGTAAATAAATTCATGCGGGGGATAATAAAAGCGGCGCATCTATACGTTGTACTTGATATAACTTACGACTTAATACAACACAGAGTAAAATACTCAACACAGCAAGTCAGGCAAGGACTCGAGTGCCAGATCAGCCTCTTTGAAGAATAGCTTACACTTTAAAATACATGTAGTGTCATTTTGGTCTGAAAGCATAAATCTATATTTGTCGCGAGATTATTAAAAAATGTTGAATTTAACTTAAAATTTTAACACACGTACGTACGTATATTTTCAAAACAGCTTTTAGAGCGGGAGTATTCATTTGAATGTGAATCTACATCAAACAGTCAAAGATGGCATCGTGAGTCATTAATAAATTGCATCACGTATCAAGCGTCATAAACCATAGTCAAAACGACTTCATTTTAAATAACCTCCATAGAAAGTTAACGATCACAGGCTTGTCTGCGGAAGTAAAAAAACTGAGATCTGTTCTTCATATCTGATTAATTATATTTTAGTATTGTTTATTATTTGTATATGCTGCTTGATAAGATAAAGCCGTTTAAACATCGAAATTGGGGACAAACCGTGGGGATAAAGTGAGGATAAACGCAACTGCGATGCAGCGCTCTGATTGGTTGACGTGCTAGCACAACCGCCAATCGCAGCCGATCATAAAGTTTATTACATGGAAATGCGAACGTGAAAAAGCACAACAGTGTCAATATTCTTTTCCTTTGAGATATTTTTCAAGATTCAATTGCAGATTTAAAAGTAAAATTTTGAAGAAAATAATGTAAGTGCATTAATGAAGTCTTAATATCGTGGCAGTTGAGGTTTATATAGCGTGGTCAACAAAAATATTGATATTTACTAACAATAGCGTGGTCAACGAAAATACTGATATTTACTAACACATGTGACACAGAAGCGCCTAGTCAGTAATGCTCAGATATTTTTTAACGCCACTAGTAACTTCACATAACATGTACGAAACGTGAACAAGATTTAAAAATTACAAGTTCTACGGTATTGAACGTACAATGGAGCTTCAGCTATGAGCCGACATCGCAACAACAGGATTTGTTTTTCAGTCTCAACTGTCATCGCCTTTATTGGCCCCTGACTCAGGTAGATATTAATGGTAACATAAATTCCACTACATTCAATTAAATTTCACTTCCACAAATGAAAAAAAATGGTATAACAAACTTAATAGATAGAGACGTCTTTTCACAAGACATTATTTCCAGAAGACAGAAGGATGAAATACCAACCAAGTATGGGCACTAATATTTTTAGTATTAAACGTTCTGAAACTAAAGTGAAAAGTAACCTAAGGTCAAACATGAACCAATGAAATAAGAACTCATTGGAAGAGTAATAATGAAACTTGATTCGTGATAACCTAATAATTACTAAAGCGATCAAGTTACATTATAAGAGAAGATGGAAAATACATGATCAAGCATGCATTCAACAGTAAAATAACATTATACAAAAGGGAGAAGATTTAAAAACTACCACGCATCTGAAGAGCCAGGTTATACGTGGAAAAAGAAGAAGTTCAATGTAAGATTATATACTATTTCGTTGTTCAAATGACTATGAAGTATAACATTATTCAATGTAAAGCCTTTTGATTTTTAGTTCATTTAGTGACCGTTTCCACGAGTAAGTATGGTACAGAGTACGTCACCAGTAATGCCATTACGAGATGTAGACACAAAAGCTATAATCTGCGGAGACATCGTGGCAGAGTTGACTTGAAGATAATGAAGAAATAATATCAACCACGTCAACACACCGAATGAAATTGTATGGAAGCTAGCCAATGTCAGGAGCTTTAGAGCATCACAATTAAATTTGTAATTTGGGAACTAGGCGTGCACAGACCAGGGGCCATAACATCAAAAATAGTTACGAGTTCGTATGTCCGTCCTCGAATCAAAAACGGCTTTTCAAGCTTAAATCACCAATTACGAACGATAAATCGGACGCTATATCTAAATAAGACGCTGAGTGTACTTGAAGCAGTTGTGATAGTACGGCGCCCGAAAAAATCACAAAAACCAGGCTACAGCCATGAAAAAATATTGCGAGATGCTTAGAGCGGCACAATTTTATTTGGCAAAACCTGCAGCTCCGATTTTCGTAACTTCGTCGGCCAGTCATTAAAGGCTTTTTAAGCGAATCCACCGATCATAGACAACGAATCTGCCGCTAAGTGTGCTTAAGCGGACACATAGCAATTGTAATAAAAAACATTTCGTGTTTTGAGGAAGGTTCACCTTTTAGTTATTATGACCACGAAATAAGCAAATTTATAACGAATTATACATAAAGTGACGTCAGAACATACACTCACAGCACCAAGTTTTTATCATTAAAAACTCCGTCAAAAAGTTTATTTTCGTCATAAAAACAGACTTTTTTGCCGAAACGGGTAAAATTTTTCCTGTTTTAGAGACAACTCTTCTCGTAGAATTTTTGAAATATTACTAAAACGAGAAAATGTGACTTTGGTAAAAAATCATTTCATATATATATATATGTAAGGCGATGAAAATGGAAACGAAGTTATCTAAGTACGCGCTAATGAGCAGGCAAGTCTTTTAATGCAAATTAAACCGTAAGAGAGTTCGACAAAATCAAGTTTACGACGGTCAAAAATTGGAATGAAATTCTTATAAAAAATGGAATGTATAGTTCATTATACCACGCTAACACGTGTGCACCTTCAGGGTTACTAAAAATTATGTCTTATAATGATTTACATATGAATATATTGTGTAAATAAGTTAAATTGCAGTTATAGAAACAGTACAGAGAGTCTCCGCTTGCGTCGAGCAAACGATATATAATATAAAATTACATTCAAACTCTTAATTAAAGTTGTAATTTCTTAGGATTGCTATTATAATATCAAACTAACAATTTACTACTTTACAAAAATAAAGGTCAAACAAACGGCATGAACTTAAATTCATTAACTGCTCTACAATGGCAAATGACGAAAAAATATCATTGTGATAGTAACATTTGTACCCCGGTTCCTGGTGTTGGTCGGGTATTCAGATGTCAAGGATATTTAATAAAAACTCTGCCATTAATACAGAAAACTATGAATAGCAAGAAAATTTTGAAGAAACATTTCAAAATTTGTATACATTGAGCAAAAACGGCTGAAATCCACTTGAAATGCACGAAAAATTCATCAGAAGCAGATAAATAAGAACAGTTTTATAAACAGATAATTTTAATACATAAATGGCGACTTTTATGTTATCCACCGGGATACCTCAGGAGAGCGATGCATGAAATGAATCACAGCAAAGAGTAATAAGTACAGTGACAAAATTCAGGTTATCCAAAAGAATTACGGAACATTTTTATTTATGTAAAGGTTTATACGAGTTATCATGAACATGTTTGTAGCTAATAATGTGCATGAGAAGTTGGCTTCTGAAATTTTGCAGTGTTATACAATAGTTTGGCCGAGTGTCTGCAAACACTGGCGTCACCGACCGATGACTGAGGATTCTGTAAGATGACCTTGGACTCAGAAGGAGGTTGTTCTAAATCCTGGCAAACTCCACAACCATTTATGTGAACTTGATCTTTGCAGGCGCTGGGGAGACAATGAGAGCTCTTAACGAAGGAACTATTACTAGCGCTATGTTGATTGTTTCTAAAAGATTCATTCTTATGAGGACATTTTACAGCCTCATCAAGTCTCAATCCAGTAGAAACAGAAGCAATGCCAACATTCAGAGACTGACGGCCGTCCACAGAATGATTTTCAGACGAGTTTCGACATCTCTCAGTCTTGTTATGAGATTCCTGAGCGTCGTGAAGCAAAGAACGACTGAATCCTGGCGAATCACTTTCATTCGCTTGTTTATTAACGGCCAAAATATTCAAAGATTCTGTACCAGTTGAATGAAGAGAAGCTTCTCGGGACTCGTTTTCAGCAGCACACGTGCGTTGATTGCAGGCAAAAAGAGACAGCCCTTCCAAATTACTTTCAGTCAGCGTTCTGGACGCACGCTGAGCTCTACGGTGACTTCGCAAGCCTCTTGCAGCTCTGTTCGAAGCATCACTCAAATACGTCAAATGATGCTGCTTGTATGAAGGCAACTCATCTATCTCTAATGATCTGTCCGCTAAATTTAAGTTGCTTAAAGCTAAACGGCAACAGTTTTTGTTTGGAGATGAGATCGACGAAAGATTTTTGAGACTACTTGAAGAAGTTCTAATGCTATCACTTGAACTAAAAATACTACGATAACTATACACTGACTTGTAGTGACGTGGAGAGGAATTTGCAGTTGTACTAACATTGTCTTTACTATGATACCAATCTATCTCTCCGTATCCCTTCTTAGACAATCTTTCATTTATCTCATTGGAATGTAAGTCATTCGAGAGGAAAGGAAATTCCTGGCACGGCATACAGTAAGTAGCGGATTGGTCTGAATCAGAAGACCGAGAAAAATCACGAGATGTTATTTCAAGTGGAGGAACATCCCGACTATCATCACTTACTCTACACGACGATGATGGAAGACATCGTGACATTTCAGAGCCACAAGTAGCGCTGTGGTCAACAGTATTGCTTTTTATAGGAACTGCCAGTGAGAAGTCACTTGAAATAACTGAATTTATAGAGCACTCAGCACTGGGTTGGTTGGTGATGGCGGAAATGCTGCGATTTCCCGTAGAAGAACAAAATAAACGATGACCGTCCCCAGTGTCTTCTCCGCGTGAACATCTTAAGGGATTGTGCTGAGTAATTTTGTTCATGAGAACAGGAGAACATGAATCCAATACAAGATCGTGTCCATGATACATTGTTGATACTGCATGGCCTATTTGATTATTTTCTTCTAATATTTTTCCATGAGAATGCGCTGAATTGCACAATAAACTATCAGAAGGCTTGTTTGCAGTTCTGGAAGCATTCATTGTTTCTTTGAGTGACTTTGGACTTGAGTGGTCACAATTATTTTCATTTCTCTTCTTTGGAAATGATGCTGTATTATCGGTCTCATCTGCTAATCGTATAGAATTGGATGTATGTTGCGAGAAATTTTCAAACGAACACCCACGAATTGCATCCGATATCTCATCTTCCGAATTTAGTGAGGTAATTTCTGAGCAACAAATATTCGGAGGCAAATTTTCTAAGCTAATTGGAAAAGTTTGAGGATTGATCATTCCTGACGAGTCAGTTGCAGACGAACTAATGTGGTGTGAATGCGATGACGAATCTATGTTTAAAGGTGGAATGTCTTCTGAGGAGCCAATATGATTCAAAGACGATGATGAATCACCAGATTGCAGTGGAATGACTTCAGAAAAGCTGAAATGATTCGGAGAAGATGATGAATCTCCAGACTGCGGTGGAATGACTTCTGAGGAGCCAATATGATTCGAAGACGATAGCGACTCTTCAGCTGCAAGCGGAATAACATCAGAAGAAGAGCCGTTGGCGAGAGCAGTCTTGCATGGAAGGGTCTCGCTGATGGTGCGGAGGAAGGGCAGCATAGGACGAGCGGTGGCGGGGTCAGGGGTGGACGCCTCGGATGACACGCCGCACTCGGGGCTGCTGCTGCTTCCGCTGCTCTCCAGCTGGATGCCTGGAAAATCTTGCGTTTAAAATATACACAAACAATCAAATAGTCTCTCAGAATACAAAGCAACATCAAATACATAATTTAGGACACAGATACAGGAATAAAAAATTTCCTTTTAAAATCTTTGCTTAGGGCTAGAAACGATTCCTGCTCACACTTTTCTGGACTTGTTTTTCCTGCTCACACCGACCTTCTTCAAAAGTCTCTATTTCCTGCAGAAGACTTTGAGACTTGGTGCGTCCAACGGTGGCGTCGAGCACCAGAGCATCGAGCCACTGGAGGATCTGTGAGAAAGAGGGTCGATGGTCGGGGTCCAGGGAGCAGCACAGGAAGGCTATCCGCCACAGCGCCTCGGGACACTCGTAGCAATGCTGCGCCCGGAACTCGAACACGTCCAGACCGAAGTTGTGGAGGCGAGGCATAACGTCGGGGTCGGCGTCCACGCGACTGATTAACTGCACATTGTTAAGCAAGGAATTAAAAGCGAAGAAAATGCAACGAACCTACAACATGTCAAGGAGACATGTTGAATTTACTTGCCGTTTTCTTGGCTTTTAAATTCTTGGTAAACTTGCAATTCAAGCAGACTAATGGTATATATTAGTACTCACAGTGTTTTTGGAATTTCATTGAATTTGAACATTCTTCAAAGTTCGATGAATGATAGAATTGATAATAAAATTTCGTGCATTAGTGTCCAGGACAAACAGGATCCAGTGACATGAATTTTAGTGATCCAAAATTTATGAACTCCAGATTTACGATGGCCGTTGAAGGTACAATTATATAGTTTTTCTCTGAAGAAATAACTCATTGAATTCAAGATTGCACAGATGGTGATATTAGGGTCGAGAACCGGCTGGAAGCCCACACATAATTATAGATCTTACGAAAAATAAGACCAAATTATATACCCAAGACTATATCCAAAGAATATGCATGCATGTTCCATCCACATCATTGTACGTATTAGGATCAACAACAATCAAAATAGGTATGTAAGTAACAATCCTCAATAAGGCCATAGAAACATGCAACATCAATAACATATAACTAAAAGAAATCATATGCATGCAGAAAACAATATACAAGTGCGATTGATGACCAGAGAATTTGTTGATTTATATTATCTTCATAGTTCGATGAATAATAGAATTGCTAATAAAATTTCGTGCCTTAGTGTCCATGACAAACCGGATCCAGTGACATGAATCTACCTACCGTCATCTACCGTCATCTGAAGAAAAGTTCCACTCCCTGATAATATAAATCAACAAATTCTCTGGTCCTCAATCGCACGTGTATAAAGAAGTAAATTCTGCCATCTAATACTAAAACAAAATACCTGAAGTACGCAAGAGAAGTGCGTATCAGTAATTCATACCTCACACATGATGATCCCAAAACTGAAAATATCGACTTTCTCGTCGTATTTGTTGCCAGTTATCATTTCAGGCGCCATCCAGTATGGGTTGCCCACAACCGTGTAGCGCTTCTTGCGCGCCTTCTTGAGTCCTTGGCCGGGACTGGCCCCCTTGCCACCGTTTATTGCGCCTGTCTTGGCAACGAATTTTTTGCGCTCTACACTCCAGTTGCGCTCTCGCAGTATGCGTGCTAGTCCGAAATCCGCGACAACTACACTGTCATTCTGCAAAAATTTTACAATGTTTAAATAAATTAAGAATGTTAGTGTATTCAGTGACATTTATTTGACTGTATACTCTAAATTGAACTTGCTTTGATTTTGAAATAACGAGAAATACTTCATACTGAATAATAATTGCGTTCAAACAAGTTAAAAATCGTTCAAAGAAAGAGAAAGTTATGGTGTTCTTTTTAATATGATGTAATGCTGGCAAACTGCCATAATTATAAAGAACATCTCACAATACAGTACTAGGAACATTAGTTGTCTCAATAATAAAGAAATGGTGACTGCTCAATTCAATCGCATTCATCTAATATACATACGTATGCCTCTGTCTATTTTTTATCTGTATGTGGATAAGACGACTAGCATCGCATAAATATAGTAGTGGCTGTTGAGGTGCGTATCCAGGATACTTATCGTGTCGGGATAATGACTGGACCTGAAAATTTACTTTTAGTGGGAGAAATTTATTCTTAGTTCGAGTCCGCGAGGAAAGGATCGATCGGACTAAAAATTTGTTCTTAGATATTAAATCTGTACTTATAAATAGAGTTTTGAATACGAACGATAATTTTCTACATTTTGGCAAAAGAGTCAAATTAGGTTCTTTGTAAAATGGTTTGGATGGGTTTTTCTTAAATTAATATAAGTACATTACATTATTAATGACATTTGTAATGATGGTATTTAGGGTTTTAAGATTGCAAGGATAATTGATCCAATGACAAGCCGGGCTAACATTCATGTAATTAATAATTTCAACATGAAAGCAAGGTGGCACATTTAATAATTCAGTTGCGTGCACCAATGTCACATTGTCCCGCTCTATCAGACAATATGCTTGAGGCAATATACATGGACACATAAATAATATATTACATAATATATAACCTAGAGTCTATAGACAGAACTCACAGCTCGGACAAGACAGTTGAGGGAATTGAGATCTCGATGGATGATGCCTCTGAGATGCAAGTAGTCCATACCAGCAGCGATATCGCGAGTGAACGCCATTCGCCTCTTGTACGGCAGAGACTCATCAGTGCTCTCTCTTATGATGCTCTGTAGCGTCCCGCCTGCTATGTGTTCTGTGATCAAGTGTAGGGAGCCGTTCTGATAAACGATGCCACAGAATTGCAGCACGTTTGGGTGTGAAACACTACGAAGTAACGCAACCTGAATTAGAAAATTTTTTATCAAACATGCATCAATGCAGGTGATTAGAAATAAATTTTGTATTCCATTTCATGTCATCTACAGATGGCTTTGACCATGAAAACCTCTATAATATTACATAGACTAAGGAAAACATTTGCAGCCAACACACAAGCATGGAGGATATTTAAAGGTGAATGGGGTTCAATAAGAGCCAGGCAAAATCCCAGAAAAATCATGGAATATTTTGAGATGTGAATGTGGAGTTCAACAAGAGTTCATCACTGACCTCTTTTAGGAAGGCCTTTTGAGCAGCCTCATCAACACGATAGAGTTCTTTGAGGACAAACACCTCACCAGTTACTTTGTGAGTCACCTTGAAAGCCTGAAACAAAACCAAAATAGTTTTTAAATGATCTTGAAAAGAAACCAACTAAGTTGGTTTAAAAAATTCAAATTATTTTACACAAGTCATGTCATAAAATTGCTGAAACCATTTTAGTGAAAGAGGATTTCTTAGCATGTCGCACACGCTAGACTTTATACACAAAAATGTTGTACACAAAGGCTAAGGTGGCAGCAGTATAAAAAAAAAAAACATTAACAAATTTTACACACAACCCACTATAGTAGTGCACTCAGAAGCAAAATACATATATGATTACAGTTTTAAAAATATTGAATTCTTGAATTTAAGCAACATTTTGAATACCTGGCCAAAGAAACCTTTGCCCAGCAGCTCCCCAGTTGTGAGGTCAGTAGGTCGAAACACTCGAGAGTTGCGGTCCCCGGGGAGGCGAACTGAGCAAGTGCGACTGAAGGAGCTATCATGGGAGTTGTCAAAGCTGTGGACAAGACAGTGCTTTATGAAGATTAATTGATAAAATATATTTTTACATTATATCAGTGCACAAAATTTTTTGAGAGATAATAATTTACAGGGTCAACAATCCAGTAAGCCATATTTACTAAATGCACGGAAGAGGAAAAATTTACTAGTAAAAAAAAAACTACATTACAGTTGAACATTAGAATGGTGATTACCTCTCCAATTTTGGAAGAGATGCAGTGCGATCAACACTTCCTTTGCCCCTCAGCAACATCCTGCATGTGGGGCGGAGCTCTGGTGGCAGACCTGCAGACTCAGCCATTGGCAATATTATATCATGCTGAAATAATTATCCAATTGATAACTGCACATACTATTTTCACCTAAATCATCACATCAAGTGTATAAATTCCTGCAAGAGAGTAAAATTCTTGTCAATAAATTACAGATAGCTATGGCTATTCACCTAGAAGCTGCGTGTTGCAATCAAGATTGGAAAATTGGATGTTAACAATCACATAGGAGGTAATTCATCTACTGTCAATTTCCACTAAGCAAAAATTGCACATGCCCTGCCATCTATCACTAACAACTGAATAATACCAGTCAGAACTACAATTTGGAGGGTTCAATTGCCATTTAGTAATTAGAATCTTTTTGATTGCTCTGGAAAGATCTTGTTCAGTGTTAATCATAAAATAGATCATTTCTATTGAAGGCCGGCAACTTAAGAACTGTGGCAATATAAACATATTGGCACTGAAAGCATGGTGGCAAATGAGGAAGTTTTTTGTTGAGCTTCCTGTGGAATCCACAGCCAATGTGGAGCCAATTTAGAACCAACATCAAGTGGAAAATTTTTTAAATTGTGAGTAAAAATGCCAATTTCGTGAGTGATTTTAAAAATTACAATTAACAATAGGCCTTTATTTCACTGGGTACACGCCATAGGTATGCCAAAGTCCCAATGGTGCTGTTTTCTATTAATTAATCTGGCATACATGAGGCTATAAGTGTAGGTGTAGCCTCACTGGTACATCCTGGCATATAAGGAGCTATGTATAATCATATATGTGTGACTACTGACCAGAGAATTTGATGATTTAAATTATCAGAAAGAGGAACAATAGCTAGGTACTACTTCAGATGATGTTGGTAGATCAAAAGGCATGTTGCAGGAAGTAGTTTTAGTTTATTAACAACATGTAAAATGCAACAAGCATTCATTTTCAAGTTACAAGAAGCATTAACTATTACAATTTTGGTGGAAATAAGTGCATTATATAATAAATAGGATACAACACAACAGTAAAATTTTGAACCAGAAAAATCACTCTGAAAACTCTGTCAGAGTTCAGAAAAGTCCAGTAGTTAGGAGACAGATAGTTGGAGTCCACTCTGTTGTGATGAGAGGTTCAGCTATCATTGGTCAGTTGTTGTCAGGCCACTGCTTGATCACAATGCTGGTGGGTCCTTCCGGTACATCGAGAGTCATGGTCTGGTTGTGAGCTCGTCACATGTGGTTCACTTGTCCTCTAGTTTGAAGGTAGTTGATGAGACAGCAGTTCAGTGTCCTTGTTGTTAGTCCAATTTGTCTGATGTAGTCCAAAATCATGAAGTTTACAACCATCTTTGAATAAAATTTATAGACTACACCATCCTCTTTGTTAAATCCTGCATTTTTGCAGGGGCCATTGTTGCATTTAGTTTGAAGTTTGACCTTGTTGTTGAGGGTGTCACAGAGCCTGTTGAATTCAACAATGATTTTGAGATGAAGTTGCTTCTTTGTAATGCTTTGAGACCTGGTCTGGTTGTGAGTTTGTCTCTGGTGGTCGGACAAACGGCTGTTCAATGTCACAGTTGTTACTCCAATAACTCCAATGCAATCCAAAACATAAAGAGTCTACAAGCTTTTTCAGAGTAAAATTTATAGAATACACTGGTCTCTTGGAGAATGATAATGATACCATCAATTAATGACATCATTGGTGATTTCATCTAGGGATTCAGTGTACGCAAGCCACCCAAGAGACTGGGTGTCTTATTGTAACTGTGCTACTTTCATTTTATAGCATGCTTAGGTTGGTGTAAATAATCAAAACAACTTTTATTCCTGGCAAATGGCATATGTAAAAAAACTCTTCCTTGCACACAACCCCTTCTAGGCACAGAGTGAAAGTGTAAAATTGGCCAGAATCACAGGCCTTTTTGTTAGATTCCCAGTTGGCTTCTGCTAATTTTCTACTTTGGCTTTGGAGATCTCTGTTCCCAGTATTTTGTCCAATAGGATACTGAACAAAATTTTCAACTAAATCAGCTAAAGCCAATTTAAACTGAACAGAGTATAAAAAATCCCTTGTTTACCACTTTAATTGAGGGTAGTGGGAATCCTTCAGTGCCAAAAATGACTGGATAGCTCTAGTCTTAGTGTTAAACTCTCACTTATTCATTATTTGAACCAATATTTTTTATTAAACTTAAAGGCAATGTTAACATGAAACACTTGGCAACAGCGTATTGATAGGCACTGCTGCGCTGGCAACTATCCAGTATCTGTAAATCACAGAGTTGTGTAGCTCACATATACGTATATGTTGTCTCTTATACACATCTAGATGTGTATAAGAGACAGGGACTGGTNACACATAGCTCTATTTTACTCCTGAATATGCATATTTATTTCAGTATGTAGTGCACCTAATAGAATAAAATTAAGCTGAAACATAACTTGATTTAAGCTTTATGTTCGTGACTTCGTGCCCTACATCACGCATTTACAGCTCATACACCGCAGGCGTACATAATATATCAAACCTACTTGACGGACTACACCTCGCCTGTTTTTTGATAAGTCCATTATTGCGGACATGATGTATTAGTGAAAAAAACGTAGAATAATAAAATGTATAAACTAGACATTTTTTTGTATCAATTTTTCGCTCACTTCCTCACCTTTCTCACAGGATGATTATATCGAGAAATATTTATTGAATATATGGAGATTATAAATAATTATCATAAAACATCAATAAAACGATATTTTGAGTAAAATTACACATAAAAAAGATCAAACAAAGGAAACAACGTGATTTTTGTAAATCAAACAGTTGAAATTTTTATACCGATAGCTTATCTTCATTAATCGCTCGATATAGTCTGACAGCGCTGGATATACTTATTAATTATCATTTATCAACCGATTTAAATACTGATCAAGTGTTAATTTAAATGTACACGGAAAGCACAGCCAGTTCTACATATTAAGAATGAATGTTAGGAAATAGCAAAATTATGTCTATTAATGGAAGTTTGGGTGTAGGTAATAAGATGTTTAGGAATTTGGATTCATTCTATGTAGTGTTAGTGAAAGACCGCATTATTTCAAGCCGGTGATCCAGTTTGTTTAGATCGAACGTTTACGAGATTATCGCGCACGAAATTCTATAAATTGATAAATTTGGCGTCTACTCTGAGGGATATAACTATGTTTGCAAGGTGGCTGCTTATAGACCGAGCTAAATTTCACTCTGAAACCAAGGACCAACGACTGCTCCACAGACGTCGTGACGACCACGGCCACGGGCCGGCTCGTTCTCCAGGTTTCGAACGCAACAATGTCGACAATTTTTAAACGGCCGTGCAGAACGTGAGACATCATTTGAAGAGTAGAGATTACAGCTACTGTCAGGCCGTGATGTCATTAGCGACAATGACATCACGGCCTGACACGTCCCCCCTACGCTGTAGAAGCGTCCTCGCTTCATTAGACCTACGCGGTACGACAGTCGTAAGCGACGTAACACGTCGCTTAGCGACGTAATACGTCGCATTGTGGATCAACGTTCAGTAGAAAAGTTAGACAGCTAAGGTATGAAAGTTCATATAACAATTAACTGCATTTAATTTTGATGCGATTGATTAATTTCTTCTTTTAAACACGAAGAGTGAATTTGTGGGAATAAATGTGAACTTATAGGGTAACATGGGGCAGCGAGCCCACTGCGGGTCATGGGCCCATAGCGGGTTTCTCGCTAAGTATGGCAGATATTGGTCCGTGTTCTCTACCGCCGGTCGACAGTTTCTTTACCAATCTGAACCTCGCCTAATTTTTTTAAAGTTTCGTTTCCATCAAAAACGTAATGAAGTGTAAATCTGTACTAATTCCTCCCCCGCCGCATTCTAATAACTAGTTATATTCTGAATTTCAAGCAGATTTGTTCATAATTGAAGTTGTTATGGTTTGGGCAGCTGTGCAGACGATTTTGATACCGCAGCCGAGATCGGAGAAGTGCCGGTCCGGTGCGTTCGGCAGTCATGAGATAGAGATGCAGCAAAGGAGATGCAATCCAGAAATCGGAAAAAAATATTTATAGTGACAAATAAAATGAGTAAAAATGAATTACCAATGCCATATCACCGCCTGCATAGAATTCTAACGACGAAATTTTGAATGAGGTTTTGTTTTACTTTATTGCCTTTAATTTCTATTGAAAATTTTATTAGACTGCGCAGACTTAGAACTTTCGGTTGGAGTGATAAAGTCGAATGAATTCAATTTCGAATTAGTTCAACATGAACCAATTCCTTATCACATGCGTTCAAGTAAGCACATTGCTGAGCATCTTATTACCATGCATATTTAATCTTCCTAATTAATATAGAACACAATCGGCATTAGAATGGTAAGTCCAAGTGCCAATTGTAGGTAAGGTTACGGAATCGGGATCATCTCAGAACTTAACCATCGTTAGTATTTTGTTGAATGCAACCCTTGGGCTGTCACTGCAAGTTGAGCGAAGTTAGGGCTTGCGGACAAGCCGTAATGGGATGCAAGTTGCGTAACGAATATGCTGCGGTTATGCCGAAACGAATATGCTACGGTTATGCTGAAACGAATATGCTGCGGTTATGCCGAAACGAATATGCTGAGGTTATGCCGAAACGAATATGCTACGGTTATGCTGAAACGAATATGCTGCGGTTATGCTGAAACTAATATGCTGCGGTTATGCTGAAACTAATATGCTGCGGTTATGCTGAAACGAATATGCTGCGGTTATGCTGAAACAAATATGCTGCGGTTATGCTGAAACTAATATGCTGCGGTTATGCTGAAACGAATATGCTGCGGTTATGCTGAAATGAGTATGCTGCGGTTATGCTGAAAGGAATACACTGACAAGAATATGCACGTTTCCAGCAGCTCTATAGATAAAGATATATAACACACGACATGGATGAGTGTACCAGTTGATTCATTTTGAATTTGAGCTACTTTAATTATCGTTGATTTTTGATATTGATGTTACAATTGTTTTCTGAAGTTTCGTTTTATTAATTTTCTTGTCTGTATTAACTCTTTGTGTTTTTTATTGCTTTTATTAACTACAAAAGATTGAATTAGAAAATCAAATACAATGCAAATATCTAACGTTGGTTGACGTAACTCGACCATTCGGCATTAAATATATTTTCCTCTTTAGCGCTTCGAAATTCTCTTCGAGCTCTCGTAATGCATTAAAGCCTGCACCTCAGTTCACACAGATCCCTTCCTTATTTTCGAGACGTGATCTGATAGTTGGCCATTAACCTGGATTTATTTTTCTCGACCGTGTGTTTTTGAGCCAAAGCCGAAAGCTCGGCGCCTATTTTTGGATGTTGTATATGGTCGGCGATGAGGCCTATAATAGGGGGAAAGAGGGCTGGGTTAGGGAGACATGGGAAATGTCAGCGGTAGTGTTGGTAGCAGACATAATTCTAGCAAAGGGTTCCTCGGCCGCTTCCTAAACGAGGGCTATGCCGACGGCCGACAGATGCTGCGCCCGAGACGCGGCCTTTGCCGATTGCCGCCGTGGCTGCGCCAGGCGCAGTCTTCAAAAATTTTATTTGTAGTTTTTATTTCTAGTACTATTTCTGGGAGTTAATTTTAGTCGTTGACATGCGACCGAGCGCTGCATCAGCTATTTTTATTGAGGAAATTATTGTCGAAGTACTTGAATTGTCAACTCCGACTATTGTTCATGACTATCGTTTACGAAAAAGTTTGGTCGATTAGGAACATTTAGATCGGATTCCGGTTCCGTAATTTTTTACTTTGGCAATTCCCAAGAATATTCGTAATATGTATATTAAATCCATGCATAGTATAATAGGGATCTGTAAAATGCTACTTGAAGATTATAGTTCAAAATGATAGTATAGTACAATAGGGATCTTCTAATGATGCAGAGATAAAACGATTGTCATTACGGAGCGCGGAACACCGACACAGCGGCTCCGATCATTACGGAGCGCGGAACACCGACACAGCGGCTACGGTCATTACGGAGCGCGGAACACCGACACAGCGGCTACGGTCATTACGGTGCGCGGACACCAACACAGCGGCTCCGGTCATTGCGGAGCGTGGAACACCGACACAGCGGCTCCGGTCATTGCGGAGCGCGGAACACAGACACAGCGGCTACGGTCATTACGGAGCGCAGAACACCGACACAGCGGCTCCGGTCATTGCGGAGCGCGGAACATAGACACAGTGGCTCCGATCATTACGGAGCGTGGAACACCGACACAGCGGCTCCGGTCATTGCGGAGCGCGGAACACAGACACAGCGGCTACGGTCATTACGGAGCGCAGAACACCGACACAGCGGCTCCGGTCATTGCGGAGCGCGGAACATAGACACAGTGGCTCCGATCATTACGGAGCTGAACACCGACACAGCGGCTACGGTCATTACGGAGCGCGGAACACCGACACAGCGGCTACGGTCATTACGGAGAGCGGAAAGCCGCCTCGTCCCATGCGGGTCTTTACGAGATCGTCGGCGTTTGCTGGCATTGCAAAGCTCAGACCGACAATTTCAGCGTCGTGTCACCGAGTTTTATGTTGGCGTAATTACTAAAAAAATATGCAAAATTACGGTCTTGAAGGTGACATTTGCGAAAATCCATCAGGTGAAGCTGTTCAGTTGCGAACACAGTGAAATTGAAGATAGGAGTATTAGATTCAAATATTTCGAGTAAGTATCATTAAGTATTTTTAATTCGGCACCAATTCAAGGTATTTCTAGACAAATAAAATATTAATTTAAAAAGGTTAACTAGAGCGGCATGAGTCAAAGTCATATTAGTTCATATGGTTAAGAATTTTAATTGCAAATGAGCACCTAAAAAATGCTTTGAAAAAGAATCATTGATGCAGAAAATGTATGTTAGTATAAAAACTGAATTAGCACCGACCGTTTCCAATGAACGAAATGAAAGAGATCCCAGGGGAAGAAGCAGCGCGCCAGATCCAGACAGCGGGCCAGATCCACTGTCACTCCGACACAACGGGCGCCGCTGCATTTCCTTGATTTCCTGGAGGAGCTTTGCAGATTTTATAGCCGATACGCCCCGGGAATTCTGCTCGACGACCACAAATCTAAATGCTGGTGCATGCACGCCTGGGTCGGGCATTAAACTAATGCAAGGGCTGCAACAAAATTTATGTTCTTTGTGCTTCACTCATGAACTGAATTTATTCTATTGCAAGCAACATTAATATCATTAAAAATCGACTAGCGGCCCGTGTGTTCGAGGCCATTAAGCCTCTTATTGATTCATCGCTTTCAAGGTGATCCGTCTCTTTGAACGTAATGTGTGTTCCTGCAGCTGCGAAATAAAAATATTTTATTGAAGTCTCATTAGTAGGAAGAAAAACCAGCGCGAGGACATCAAAGCCGTTTACACGATTCGTGTTTCTTTTAAATCCTCAACGAAAAGAAAGCTGTTGAATTCATGGCTTGCTGCAACTAACATTACCAGTATCATTGATGTTTTCAGAATATATATATGAAGACTAATATTTCTTTCCGTCAATAATCACGGTTAAAATGTACAGGATTGCGGTTGTGACCAATCGTAGCTTAGGTTTTCTGACAAAGGTTTGGTAGTCCAACCCTCCTCATCGGGGATGATATCTCGTAATAACCGCCGTTTCAACGTTGAACTACTCGTTTGGCTCAACAATTCTTCAGTCCTTTTTAAATTTAATAATAAATTGAGCCTAGGGTTATATATATCTGTATTCTTACGAGTACATAGCAGGAAATGTAGAGCTGTTCAGGAATATGTGGCAACAATCAACTACTATTAACACATAATTATTAATGTTTCATTAATAGGAATAGGAGCAGGAAATGTAAAGCTGTCTAGGAAAATGTGGCAACAATCAACTAATATAAACACATGATTATTGTTTCATTCGCATTAAATTAGCATCGGATTTCTTTTTCCTGTAGATAACGTGTATTTAGTGGAATTATTGTATTATGCAGAATTTAATCACATTCATTGAGCATGTTAGGTGAGAAACATTTTGTTTGTTCAGAGGGTTCGCCTACAGATTGAGAGTCCTCTGATTATTGCACTCGGACAAATAAGTGAGACTTTGTTCAAATAGTGATGCACTTTTCGTTCATGTGCAGGTCGTCCTAACCCAGTTAAACCCGATAAAAAAGCGTATTAGAGCTACTTGTGGAAAGTGTGCCAGTATTTGGACAGTATGACCCATACATTTTTCTGCCTGATGGCTGTGGTCTTCTGCCACTGACATACAAAGTCAAAAGATTTCGTGAAACCATATCAGACTTGCAAGATTGGGCAGAGAGAAGCTTTTATTTTTCATCAAAGTGCGGCCTCTTGATAATCTTCGACTGAATCACGCTCCTTATGCCAAGTTGCCCGAGAAAATCCAGTAATATTTCCATGAGGACATTTTTGCTAGCAAAGTGTCGCTCGCGAGTCCCGATTCCCGTCCAGGAGTTGTAGGAATTTTACTGTATATGTGTCAATGGTACAACTTAGCAGGCGCGATAAAAATTATTGTGTTCGTCTTAAATGTCCGTTCTAGTGTATATCTATGTATGATTATACTGGGTATGTATGATATGTATGATTATGAATGACTATTCTAAGTTATATGGTTTTTAGGACTGGAGGACTAAACCCGTTAATATTTATGATCATATTGAAGTAAAAAATGACTGGTTGTGTAATTATTTATTCAAATTTATATTCGCGCAACATTATACTGAATTTGTTGGATTTTTTTTTTGTAAAAAATGCTGAAAATTTTATTAAATGAACATAAATACATTTAGGAGGCTTAACAATATTTTAGGGAGGCTGAAGATCTCCTTAAGTACGCTTAATTACGACACTGACCAGGACTACATCAGTCGTCCTTAAATTTTTTTTTTCAAGCCCATTGTCTGAATTCCTAGGTTGACTTAGTGATAATAATCACAAAATTACTCTTCCTTATTTAGGTTTCGGGGCGCCATCACTTCCACGTTGTTTCATGCCTGAAATTCGGGCTCACTTTATTCAGCATATGTGTACAATGCTTCGGTGGTACTTCTGTCGTATTTGATAAATTGTCAAGAAATATTTATAAATAAACATTATTATTCATAATTTTCGTTTAAAGAAAATATGTGCTGCGTTTATATTGTATCCATTATTGGACGCAAAACTAAACAAACGGTCTGCCAATTAAGGAGACGGTGGAAGCGATAACGCAAACATGTCACCGGATTTCAAGTCGATGACCCAGACGAGACTTGGCGGAGCTCGATAAACATGCCAAGGAAAGACAAATTTACAGGTTTTCGTGATCGACAGAAAGCATTACGCGGCCAGATCAGCACCCAGCTGAAAATTAAAGTAGTTTAGAGGTCAACCTGCCGTCGGCCTGCCGCTGGCCGAGCGTCGGCCAATGTAACATTGTTAAAGAGGCAAGAGCGACGTCACTATCGACCAGGTTCCGTATGCTGATGTGGCTTACCACACAATCATGTGAATTCACAATGCGATGAAATTGTGCTGAATCAAGCATTGTATGAAGCAGATTTAGGAATGAGGATGTGTTTACGTTCTGTTTTTTTTTAAGAATATAGGGCGTTTACAAATTTAATTTTAGTGTTAAATTAATTGTTAATTTTTTTCACACAAAATTTTTACCCAATATGGGAATCGCGCGCCCCAATAACTGGCGTATTTTTGTAACGTGGTTGCAAGAACGATTGACTGAAAATTCTAATAAGAGCGTAGCCTAGTTTTAGCCGGAATTGTGAAAATTTTTCCATACATAAAATGAAATTTTTGCGAAGCATGTTAAAAATAATTTTAATCATCAATTTCATATTGTCGAGTCGAAGGTCGAAATGAAACTTGAATCTAACTTTACATATGCCAGACTGACTGGAGTTTCTTAAAACGACTCTATCATGGCCGGTGATCATCAGATGATGTCTATTTTATGCAATCAGCAACTTTACACTTTGTTAACAGTTTAACAAAAATTCTCGAGATGATTCATTTCGACTATGGCTCTTTTTGGTTTCGTTTAAGCCGGCGAACTTCAGAGTAATTTCATTATTTGCAAAATTTAAAACCCATGATTATGAATCATAAACAATTAACTTGAGTTGACGTATAATGGTAAGCAGGGGGACAACATAAAATATTTCAGTTATTTTAGGGAGCCAAATCTCGAAGGGACTGAATTTCGAGCCTCACGATTGACTCGTCGCTGCATAAGAACTACAGATACCGGCAAAGAGTCCTTCAAGTTTGTCGTACGCACGAGCTGCTGCTTCAGCAGAAGCCTGACAAGCTGTCCCAGAAGTTGCGTTTCAAAGTCAACTTTTCACAGGATATTTGAAGCCATTGCCAACTTGCCAACTTGGCTGGTCCCAGCATATTTTGATATTTCTTCCTCTAACTTGCTCGATTTTCAAGCTTTGTTGGATCGTAGCGAGCGCGTGATTGACGAGAGTGCAGGTAGTTCTTGCAATTATAAGTTCAGCGTTTTATTAAAATAGAATAAATATTGAGGACTTCATATTTTTCATAGTTACGTTTGATTATTATTTGATCAAAATTAACTATAAGCAACAAAAATATTTAATTCTCCCTATGCTGCAATCCGCCATTTCAAAGTTGCTTCGCGTTACATCTATTACATAGGAATTTAACACGGAATTTTCGCAGCGACGAGATGCCGACATAAACACTTATAGAAGTTAACAAATTTATTTTAACGAGAGAAGAAAGTTAACTACCATGTTATACTCAGCGTCTACATAGTCAAGCGTTAGAGATCAGTCGTATACTGAAATTTGTTGACTTGAATACAAATTGTGCCGTTAAAAGTAAAAATGGTGTTCTTATGTCGAATTTTCTGAACAATCGATTTAACATAAAACTCCGCTATGGTAATACTTTTAGTCCCTATAAGAAATTATATATATTCTGTTCAAATTAAAATATTATAAAAACTGAAAGCAATTTAAAAGGCTGTTAGGACTCCTATATTGGTGGTGTAAAATTTTGTATTTATCTCATTATTGCATTTTAATTTCAAGTGAGAAACATTTTCCTCCCCCTTCTTGTTTAGAGGGGTAACTACATATATAATTCATCAACAATGGCGCCCTCGGTGGTGGCATGCGCTTGCTGCCACCATGACGCATCGCGCGACACTTCCTTCCTTGCCACCTTAAGTTGGCCGTCAGAACTTATGTCCCTTGGGACTTTCCGCTCGGAAGGTTCTTGCTCCTTGTGCTGATGGATCGCCTTTTAATTAATACAAAGAAAAAAAGTTCCCGGATGTTGGGGGAAAAACTCAATGCCGGCCGACAAGCCGTCCCAAGGCAATGGAAGTAGCGAGAATCAGTATCGGGAAATCTTGACTGAAAAGGTAAAGCGACTGCGACGAGTCGGAGAAGAGCAACAAAAAAGTCGCGTAAAAAGCGATTGGTATTATTGTCCAGATTTGAAAGGGAAACGCTCGCCGCTTTGGGCAGCGGTTAAAAAACCTTCTCGAGGGAAGTTCGAAAGTCTTGGCTTTCGGTGGGAGCAGATTTAATTTCGATGAATATTGTTGAGTTGAGCGGAAAATTAATGTGGACGCTTACATGTCCAGACTTTTTTTCTTCATGCTCACAGATTTTAATTCCAGCCATTTCGTTGTTTCTTAATATTTATATTCATATAATTGAAATTAAAATTGAAGATGAACTTACTTTTATTTGGAAGTCAAGATGACACTTGAGGAGACAAGTTGTAAATTTTTAGCTGCCCTTTCTACTCGTATGATAATTTTTCGTACGGTTTGCACATATAGTCTTTAAAGATCTCGATAGTGTTTATCGAGCAATTACTATCATGCTTAATTTCAAACCAAAATTGACCATCTAGACATTGTAAGGCGAAGCTCTGGTGAAATGGAATATATAAATTTTGCAGCCAATCTTGGTTTTAAGTTATACTTAAATCATTATTTTCGTATTTAAATTTTTTTTGACTGTTTTGTGTGTGATAACTCTTACTTTGCGATAACTCCTTTACTACTTTTACGATAACTCCTTTTTATACTACTTTGTGATAACTCCTTTCGTTTTCACTATTTGGCTTGCGATAACTCCTCGTAAAAAAGTTATGTCACTGGTGACAACAAATATTTCATCAAAATCAGATTTGTAAACTAAGTTTGATATCCTATATGGATTCCGTCAATGATTCGATGCAACGAACGTAACAAATATGGTAAAGTATATAACAGTGGCAACCAAAACATCCGTGTTGAAAAACTCCTACTATTACATTTGTTCATTTGGCCATGGTCTAGCCTTATTAAAAAAATGAATTAGACATATTGTCCAAATAGTAACATTATTTCTTAATCGAAGCACCAACACGTAGTACAATGTCGGATACGCCTATTGTTGTCTGGCCAAACTATCTCCTGATGACATATGAAAGCGGAAATAATAAATGCAACGCTATTAGGACGAAGAATCGTTCATTTACCGTCGGGTGTCGGCGTATAGACTGGCTGTCGAATGTTTTGCTGTCGTGGGATATAAACATTCGGTTATAGTAGAACTTAAGAATAAAGTTCTCAAATATTTTTCCCGATCTGAAATTTCATTTAAAATATTATAAAAATTTTCTCATTTCACGTCGAGAACAAAAACATTGGCCATGCCCACAGTGGCAGCCCATGCAGATGCCCGACAGAATCAAAACACAATCGTCGGTTTTCCATGCGCGTTTGACTTGGTCCGGGGAGCGGCGTAGACCGGGATATGGAGCAGACTGGGATATGGCCTCATAAGAAATGGCATCAGTGTTGCTCCGAATTATTTCTCCCTTTGAAATGTAAATCCTGTGTTTTAGGACGAGAATATTTCCCAGGCCTTATGCATGCCTCGCCAAGATTGAATTACGAAGGAATATTTTCAGTCGTATTCGGCACGCCGCCGGGCTGCCCCCGTTGGGCGGATCTTGAAATAACTTTTCTCGCATTTTACGCATTGTTCAACTGCACAAGTTATTCCTTCAACTATTTCAAATGTGATAATTAGGGTAATAAACCGAAGTAATATTAAAAAATGCACATCTTTTACAACGAAATTACATATGCGTTTAAAGAATTTACTAATTGTGTAAAAAAATGAGGTATGTACTGTTTCCATAAAATTATTTGTAATTTTGAAGTTCACGTTGAAATGAAGTTCACGTTGAAAGTAATTTGAGGAAACGTGTCTGATTTATTATGTCGCGCATCTGGCGGCTATGAGCCTCTGTCGCCTTACCATAATTATGCACTATCATGCATGATATGCACTATCATGCATGCTGTGCACTATCATGCACGATATGCAATATCATGCATGGTGTGCACTATCATGCATATGTGCACTATCATGCATGCTGTGCATTATCATGCATGCTGTGCATTATCATGCATGCTGTGCAATATCATGCATGATGTGCAATATCATGCATGATGTGCACTGTCATGCATGCTGTGCATTACTTGTTTACACACGTGCGATCGATGACCAGTGAATTCGTTGATTTATATTATCAGTGAGTGGAACTTTTCTTCAGATGACGGTAGATTAAAAAGCAAGTTTCAAGAAGTAATTCTTATTTATTAACGACGTTTCGAATGCAACAAACATTCATTTTCAAGTTGGAAGAAGCATTGGTTTAACTATCTATCTTATACTAATTTCTATCATGCATGATGTGCACTATCATGCATGATGTGCACTATCATGCATGATGTGCACTATAATACATAACTCACCTAGTTACACTAGTAACTTGCTATGCCCTATCTTGCTTCCATCTTCATAGTCAGAGTAGTTAATCATGAGCTCTTCTTCATGCTCACATTATTAAATTATTATGCACTATCATGCTCCCTTTTCACAGTCAAAGTAGTACTCATACACACTATTATGCTCCCGCGTCATAATAACAGTAAATCATCATGCACTATCATTCTACCCTTCCATAGTCACATTTATAAATCACTATGCACTTCCATTACCCTTCCATTACTTCACTATGCACTTCGTTGTCGCTCATGTAAATCTTTTTTAAATCAGAAACATTGAGTGTGCCTCTCCATCGCAATGCAAGCAAACACTTAATATTGCATATCTCGATCCTCTAGAGTTAAGTCAATTTCTCTCGCTTCAAAATTAATAGAAACTCTCGCACAAAAAGTCCCCAAAAATGAAGCTTGTTTTGCTGGGGCTTCGCGTTCCCCGCTTGATTACGTTCCTCGACGCCTCCTTTTTCAGTCTTACGATAAAAATAAATTTCCCTGAATGGTAAGCTTTACCCTGTTGGAAATGTGAGAAGCATCAGCATCGACAGCTTTCGCTAATTAATCATTAAGATTTTATGAGCAGCTAATGATAGTTATACATCGTTTTGCTCATTATAACAGGTGATATTTTATGATATGAATATGTCTGGGACGAAAAATTGCACCCAAATGTTAAAAAACGCCCAAGATTTGGAATCAATATCATATGAATTTTAAAAATTGAATAAGAAAATTATGACTTGCTCCTGATGTTTTTGGTCCGATATTTTCAAAAATATTTTAAACATATTTTTGGCGTCGTTTCAGTTAGTTGCAATAACAAATTTCTCGGCGAGTCATAGAATGTGGTAAAGATGTTGACCTGAGAATAATATCCTGATTTCTAGAGTCAAGGTCGCCCAGTAATGGTGAAAAAAACATCCGTAATGTTATGTTATAAATATTTCCCAGGAGCACCAACGTGCCAACTTCAGGTGAATATCTCACTCTTATCCGCTATACGAAGTACCGATCCAGTTCACATTTACTATCGTGAATTCCTGCTGGAATCGAGGCGCGGAACCGTTAGCCCAACGGGAAACTGAAATTTTCCGAAGCGTGCCTTTTATATTACAGTCCAATGAAAATCACTCACCGCCACTAGTGTGGGACTTTCGGTCTCAGGCAAATACTTTACGGTTCTGGTTCAGGTCTTCGAATCACGCCAGTTAAATTATTTCCACCAGGAAAACTGGGCCCATCTTTCGGGCTAACGAGTGCATAAATAGCGCACCCGCTGATTTAAGTGTGACTCCAGATGTGAGATAATTTTGAGGTGTCTTGGCTCGGCACTGCTCGAAAATGCTGGGGCCTTGATTTAAATTTTAGGAGTCGGTTTTTATCCTGAAAAATTTGAACGGACATCATAGCCTAACAATATGTCATTTATGTCCTAAAAGTAATAACAGTTAATCTGGCCTCTGCTTTAACATATATGACATGGTATTTTCTTGTGGGTAATGATGAGGTCACATCTTTCGATGAAAATGCTGTGGCTTTTGGGGTTATGCTTTAATGGAAAATTAAATAACCGATTATTTATTCTCAGGGTGTCAAAGGAAATTTGTTTTGCTGTCTACGGAAGTAATTGAATGATGAGAACTGTGCAGCTAAATTAAAAATGCTCTCTATCATGGAAATGATTAATTTTTGTAAGGCGTGCTCGAATTTTTTTAATTAAATTAGTTATTATTGCCTTTAGATTTTCTACACTATCAACTTCAAAGTGATGTGAAACACTTCTGGTTGCACCAAAAAATGAAAAAATATATATATAATACATGTTTTGATCATTATGGAACTAGAATATATTATAGCTGAGGAAAGAAACCACGTAGGTCAACGAATAAACGGAAACAAACAAACCTGTAAATGAAGAACAGATCCATGTAATGAAAAATATTATCTTCGCAGGATCAAAACAACCCGTATCTTAGTTCGGCCCAGAATGTTCCGGTCTCTCAGACCCTGCAGAAAAGTTTAGATCATCTGCATCTCATCGAGCGGCGAATTTTGTTTCACTGGCACCGTGGTGCGTGCCGCTGGCGAGATCACCACAGGATGGCATCAAAGACCAGGTCTTCGCTTTAAAGCCTCGCTTAATTTTTATCGTCTTTGGTTACCAGTTTTCTGAGTCTGATAATCGAAAGCAAACGGAGCGCTCCGACCGCCCAGTTTATGGCCACGAACTTCCCTTCCCTTCAGCAGTGTACAGCTCGTGTGTGTTGTGTGGCGTGTGCACGTGTTGTGTGGAGTGTGCATGATGTGTGAGAATTGTTTGTGTAAATATTGAGTGTGAATTGAAACGCTATAGTCATGGATGTGGATGAAAAATGATTTTGCGGTTACGCTTTGTGTGTGATGAGCGCAATATGCTAGGGTGATCCGGATGGTTGTGTTACTTAGTTAACCTCCATTGCGGATATCGTATCAAATATGATGAAATTGCGAGTATAATATATGTTAAAAATGTATGATAAACATACATGTGTTATTGGTGCTATTTAAAATCTGAAAAAAATCTTAATGGAATGTATTTCATTACCATAATTTTAGTATTTTTAGCATATAAAGGTTTAAAAATTTAGGATATCAGTCATGTATAGATAAGCATTTTATTCTTTTTCGAGGGGAATTACTGGAGCGTTTCGCTGATAAATTCAAGGGGATTTTGAGTTCTGAGAACGGCAATCATGTTGCTTGTTCAGTCAAGAAACTTGCCGTGGCTGTCAGTCAAGGGGCGCTCTGTGACTGTAAAACAATACATACCGAATAAGGTCAACCCACAAAACTCCCACAACTTGGAATAACTTTAGAGAAACTTCCTGCGAGTTTGTAATAAATGTGGGTTTTTGTAGGGGGCGCACGGAGCAGTGCCGGGATTTCAGATCTGGACCCCAGAGATTCCGAAGCGTTTCGTCCGCAGTAAAAGTTATGAGTCAAAGTTTTATAATCGACGTATTAGAGTTTCGCTTGAATATGATTTATTGGTGGCCTTTCTAACGGGAATTGGTCAAATACGTCCTAAAAATTTCTTACTGTGATATTGGAATGAAAATTGCATTCATCTGCGGAGCCGACCTTTAATGATCAGAAGGGGCTCGGATGTAATCGGTAAAATATTCAATAAAGAACCGAGTTACAAAAATTATAATTCTTGTGTCAGTCGAATAATTGAGAATACAAACTATAATTAATGAATGGTAATGAATTTCTGTAAAATACGTATTTTTAGCACATTTTCTCATTTATGGAAAAATGCCCTATTGTGCTCGTCATGTCCGTCCGTCCGTCCGTCTGTCCGTGACTTCACGTTTTCGTCGATTTTGAGAAAATGTGCTCTCTGTCACTCACTGCGGTGAATACTGAGTTATATCTTATTCCAAATGAGACGGGATTCTCAAATTATTTCGAAAATATTTGTAGAGACATGTGTATTTTTTCCTACTTGGTTTCAAGGTAAAAGTCGTTTTGATTGATTGGTGAGTATAACAGAGCGATAACACTGATAGTCTTATTCCGGGTCAACGATCGATGTGAGATCGATCACAGATCGATGTGAGGTATGAACCAACAAGTTTGTTGCGACATCTTTTGATTCCGTCTGCGATCTTTTGATTAATTACTGCGCCGCCTTCTCCATGAATTATGTATAATAGACTTTCGATTTTTCGTAAGCATCAGCCTTTAAAAAAAGGCATTATAGTTAAAGCTCTGTTGAAGCCATCGTACCTCTGTCAAAGTGAGGAGGTGTGGATGTCATTGTTTCTTTTTGGGTGGGGTTTACGTATCATTATTAGCCGTCGTGGTCAATCAGAAATGTTATTTAATGCGTGGAATGTGCGCATATACTTGTAAAAGTCTTTTTTTTTAAATTCGATGGTAGTTCGGACTTTCCAAACTATGAAGTCAAAAATTTTCTTGACAGAAAATTTTTTCAATCGAGGGAATTTCCCGAATGCGGATATCGGTAATCAGGCGTCTTATCTGCGCACCGTACGGCCAAACTTTCAAAGTTAGTCATCAACGATCAAAGTTGGTGACGCGCCTGGCAACTTAGTGAGAGAAATTACCAGTCGAGCTATAGAGCTGAGTAAGCATTTCCTCTTAGGTTTGGACCAGCAGGCTCCTAGTGCTCACTTTAGGACTTAGGGCTTCATAAAAGGAGCACAAAACCAAAAGAGATTAGGGTCGCACTGGCCCTTAACTGTCTTTCATAGATGTACTATTGGCTTCATGGGCCTTATATATCCTAACTACTGAGACCTATTGCATCTTTTATTGTCATTTAACGACATAAATCGTAGCCAAATGGGAGACCGACAGATTTCTTCTCGTAACATATTGAAGATAAGATAAAATGTTAGCGTTAGCATTAGCGCAGTGGTCTCATGTCAATGCTCTGGTCAAGAGGTGAGTAGTTGATTATTTTCATTAATTGGCCAAGACTTTCGAATGACATTACGTCGTGAGCTGATTACTATGATTATTTTTTTGTATATGTAATGACCTGTCTGGTTTTAGAGTAAACCAGATGAACCCTTACCCTATCAAAATCAGATCGCTTGAATTAAAAACAAATAATTTGATGAAAATAGCCTTTTTAATGGGGATTGTCGGATGATCAATAGCAAACTATTTTTAGACTGATCAGCAGAATTTATTCATTGGGATATTTCACATAATAGTGAAATGGATAAATTATATTATCGTTTTAACTTTGAACTTTTTGCTTCTTCAGTTATACTGTTCATCTCGCAGCGAGCAAACTTCATTTCCTGCTTGAAATGTGCTCGCTTTGACTGTTTGGCGCATGGTTGTGGTGGTGTACATCGTGTGCTTCATGGATTAGATGAGCCATAAATTTCAACCTCATCCATAACCATCAATTTTTTTACATTTTTCGTATTCTCAAAAATAAGATATTATTATAATAATTATATTAAATCATGAGATATTATATTATTATTATAATATTAAAGCTTTTTTAAATTTAAACCATTCAATCATTAAATGAATTGTCATTAACAGTTTAATTTTTCAAAAGCAGAATTTCAACATCTTCAAAGATCGCTTATAAATGAGATTCCTTTATTATAAAATATTATCAGGGTGCCACACACATTTGAATCTTTTGTTTTACATTTCCCAAACTTGCAAGTGAAAAATTCACATATAACATGGTAATTATTTATTAATAATTATTATTTATATTATTGATTATTAATAAGACATTGACAATAAGACACCTACATTCTTCCTGAAACTGCGGAAAAAAACTCCACAACAGCAGAGTGGCAAAGTTACTTCTAGTAACTGGCGCCTCAGAATTTACAGACAAAATTTCTGCTTCATTCTGAGATTGGCGGCGGCCGCGGGAGAGCAATTATTCTGAAACTGTTGCAGTACTTAGCGGCACTAATTTAAGAACAAGTATCTTAGGACTTGTTTAATTCCTGCCTCTGATTTGGGAATAGTTATCCTAAAGGCGATGCACTTCTCGGAGCCTCTTATTTAGGAGCAATTATCCTAAAACTGGAGTAGTACGGCGGCTGTTATTTAAGAGTAGTTAGAGCGCGTCTACAAATCGCAGTGCAGTCTTTTCTAGGATCTTCCGCAACTCGTTAACGGGATTACAAAGCCATAAATATGAGCCTTTATTGCCTTGCAAGTTGCGAGGCTGCAATGGTGTCAGTTAGAGGCGTTTAACTTCTGCCTTGAGCTTCACGAACACAGGATGAAAAGCTGTGGGTCACAAGATGTGCCGAGATACTTGCATTAGTGATGCTTTTCACACGGGGTTGTTCTATGGGATAAGTGTTTTATTTTACTTGAAATGAGGAGTTTTGTTTGTTAGTGTGGCGTAAGAGATTTAACACGTTGACTCCGAAGTGGTACATATGCGTACCACGAAATGTATTTCTCCAGGACGTTGTGGTACATAATTCAGGTTGCCTAAAATCGGCCAAATCTGAGAACAAAAAAGCCAAAAAAGGCCGATAACTCAATATATACTAGTTTATTTGTAGGTTCCGCTATAAAAATTCCATTTATTTTCTTTTTTTCGGTATTTAAAATTTAATTAGGAAGTACCCCTATCATAAATTTTAGCCGGCCAACGCAATTGACAAAAACTAAATCACGGAATTTGTCCGGAAAAAATGACGGTCTGGCAACCCTGTTTAAAAAACAGTACAAAAAATGAAATAATAGTACAAGATGAAGCAATCGGAGTCAACGTGTTAAAAAATGGTTATATGTGGATCTTAGACGAATACCTTCTTAATTGTTACAAATTTATTGTTATTTTTTAATGTCATTTCAGCGTTATTTAACTTTCTACAAAGGCAATGACAACTTCTGAAAATTATAATTAGGTTTTGATATTCGAATCAAGTTGAACATTTGATAACAAAGGTAAAATGAATTTTCTACCTGTTTTTTTTCTTTAATTTAAATTAGAACTTTAAAGATATTTTCGACCTTTACTCTAAAGTCTAAACCAATGGAACGTAGCTTTAGCCGACAATTGCATTTACTTAATAAGAGTTCTTTGTAGAAGATAGAATTGCAAAAAAAGGATTGTAATCACTTGCAATTCTATGGTATGATTCATACCGAAGTATAAGTAAATTTTTTACAATATCATTTCATATTCATTTTACTAGTACAACTATGAAACTTTTAGGCATCCCTTCGGGTTGTTGCTTCCAAGTTTTAATCAAAAATATAATATCAATAAAGTTTATGTCTGTCAGTGACATTTTCCGCATTGTTTTCTATACTTTTGCTAGTCCGCATAATTGCACGACGTTGTAATCGGTCCGTTTGTATGCACAGTTGTAAAATGTACATATGCGTTAAGCTTTAGATGCAAACTTGAAATTTCATGTTTTGTACTCAGTACGATGCTATTAATACAGAACTTAACATTTGAGTATGTCTAACTAAAACATTCCAGAGGACCGAGTGCTCTAACGCAGAGCCAATAAGCGGGCCAATCAGCGGGCGAGTGATCGACGTGTGATTGGCTAGCTGAAGTTTGGCCATCAAGCTTCATTTTAATGACATTTGGGAGACTGGCTTGATGACATGGATCTTATTAATGACTATAAGTTTGAATAAATTTTAGAAGAAAAATCTGAATTGCTGTGAGCTAAAATTTACACTTATGATTTATCCAACATCGGATTACTTCTAGAACATCTTATTATTTAAACCACAACACAAAACTTTGAAAGTAACGATAACTTATGGATGTGCCAACCATACCATTTATCAGAAATCCTTTATATTACCTCTTACTTTAAAAATAATTGCCGAACACTAAATGCAGTTAGCAGTCGGTGCAGCGCTCGCCACCAGGACGGTGCAGCGCTCGCCACCAAGACGGTGCAGCGCTCGCCACCAAGACGGTGCAGCGCTTGAGTCGCGCTCCTCGTTCTTGCAGAGCGAGATCCGTGGAGTTTACAAACATCTGTGCTCACGCACTAAATGCAACCTTGTGCTAAATATACGTATTTCGAAG
Source organism: Hyalella azteca (assembly GCF_000764305.2). Taxonomy (NCBI): domain Eukaryota; kingdom Metazoa; phylum Arthropoda; class Malacostraca; order Amphipoda; family Hyalellidae; genus Hyalella; species Hyalella azteca. The sequence goes on along the minus strand of NW_025931777.1, from coordinate 14,220 downwards.
TTGAAAAAGTTCATGTTAGCTGATTTTAATGATAAAGACGTGTTCAATGCAACTTGAGCCTAGCAAAAATTTCAACACAATTTACTAGCATGTTTATCTCGCTCAATATCTTAATTGGTGTTGTGCATATCCCATTCACCGCGCTAAAGGACGCGACCAGAGCCACTTATGCTGCAGTGGGATGCTTTGGTCGCATAGGTCCCGGTAAATCTCACAGCACAGGGATTTCAGCGCAAAGGTTCTGCTTGAACGAGATAATGCGGTCAGAATAAAGTGTAACTTGGTGTGTGGCTGGGTGTGTGGCTGGGTGTGTGGCTGGGTGTGTGGCTGGGTGTAGCGCTCGCCACCAAGACGGTGCAGCGCTCGCCACCAAGACGGTGTAGCGCTCGCCACCAAGACGGTGCAGCGCTCGCCGTTTAGCGTTCAAAGTAGCAGGTATTTTCCGGCATACACATTACATGGCACTGACGAAGCCGATTCAGGAATTAATTGCTTCGTCATTTCAATAGAAGGGTTACTTGATTTTCATGCGATGTTTAATTCGAAGCTTGCAATTAATCGCGCAAGCATTCCGCCACTGTCATCGTGGAAGCAATGAGCGAGTCTGGCAGGTCACTTCCATCTCCATGGCCTCCGTGTATCGCAATTGCGATTATCAAATTTGGGTTAAAGTTCCACAGTTCTGGAGAAACTACAGTTGGAGTCGGATTTCCGGGAGGGGCAAAAATTCGGAATCCGTGACGTTTCTTCTTAAATTGGAGGCTCTCTGGCAGCAGGCTTTTAGTTCACACGCACGTGCTCCTCAGAAGCGACGTCCCCGTCAATTGAGCACCAATGGATAGCCAGTCGCTGACTACTCATTCTTTATGCAGAGTCGCGCTCCTCGTTCTTGCAGAGCGAGATCCGTGGAGTTTACAAACATCTGTGTGCTGGGTGTGTGGCTGGGTGTGTGGCTGGGTGTGTGGCTGGGTGTGTGGCTGGGTGTGTGGCATGGTGTGTGGTTGGGTGTGTGACTGGGTGTGTGGCTGGGTGTGTTGCTGGGTGTGTGTACTACTAAAATCAATCACTGTTCATGTACTGATAGCATTGAGTCGATTTAAGTATATTAAATAGTGTTTCACGAAAAAACTCCGAAGTTCACAAGGTTCTTCAATTTTACAGTACTTGTTTGAATTAAGCAATTTCGAAAACATGAGGTTTTGCAATGTTATTTTAATGACGTCTTCTGGGAAGTTCTAAAATTTTGTAGCATGCATGAGACCTTAATTAAATTCATCTAAAATGTATATTACACTTGATAGAAGTGTGTAGCAATATAAGTGTTATCTTCAAATGCAATGTATCAAATGACACATATTCATTGAGCTAATAATAAAAGTTTAACTGGCATTAGTCCCAATCTCTAGAATTTTCGTCTTGTTCGTTCTCAGCTTCAAGATGAAAAGATGATACGTAAAATGAACCCCGGTTGCAGCAACATCCTGATACGAATCAAAGAGACATCGGCAACCAATAAAAAAATCCCCAGGAAAAAGAGTCCATTTTTCAGGCGCGAGCAGAATCTTCTCGCGCCATTCCTGTGTTTGCAAATGTTTAGCAGCCGGCATTAAAATTTCAAATGAGGCTTGGGCTTTTTATGGGAATGCCTAGGGCGTTTCGTTTGGTATTTTTTCTGTGAAGGTTTTGTGTGTTAAAAGACGCTTTATGGCGTCAAAACAGGTGTTAAATTTTACTTGCCACTCGAAACAAATTTGGCACCTGCATTACGTCATGTTACGTAGGTAATATATATATATATATACAACTAAGATTCATTGTAGTGATTGTATTGTATTATTTATTTTTAGATTTATTGTAGCTTGATCGTCAGCCATTTGTCGGACATTTACACTTTTGACAGGGAATGAAATTATTTCACATCCATAAAGTCTCAATTACGTTCATAGATGAACGTTTGTTGTAGAATTAGCCACGGTGTCCAAGAGAAGATTTTTTAAACGGGAAGAGGTTTGAAATTGCCCGGATTGTGAAATTAATAGAAGTGAACACTTCATGGATGGGTGAAAAATGGCATAGGTTTGCCGGTAATGATGGCAACAGGTGTGTGTAGTTGCCTTTTCTGAAGAATTTCACATTATTATATGTCAAATCAAGCCACGTGGCTAATGACGTCGCCGTGAGAAGTCGATGAGCTTGTATTTCCAGACAGGTAATACCGTACATCGTAACCAATGTGAGTAACTTTTTAAGTAAGTGATAACAAGAGTAAAATGATCAACCTGAGCTTTGTGAGTAACGCGATGAACGGTAGTAGATTAAGTAACAGTAATGATTTATGATGAGAATCGTAATAATAAATAATGAAGTAAATCAGGATGACGACAGAGAACCAGTATTCCTGGGTACCCAATTTTCATACCTTGAGTTGTTGCCAACGTCTGTAGCTTTATGTTAAAAGATTCTGACATTTATTAAACGATATTGAACGTAGTGACTCATAATTTCATAACGATTATTAACAATTAGAGTGTCATAAACTTTATTTCGAAGTGGATGGTTAGTGTTAAATTTACGAACAGAAAATTAAATTTTAAAGTAATTCATGTCAAATTTCAATTGAATTTAACGCATTAAATAAAGGACGTCATATTATATTTTCGAAAACCCAACGACAGAGCTGACGCATTTCGGATGAAGGAAGGTGATATCATTGAGGATTTTCTCCGCTAGAGCCGTTAAGTTTCCTTAGGATCCTTATTGGCGGTCTAAGAACATGCAAGAACGGAGTGCTTCCTGCATTTCTCGAAAGAAACTCAGCATTTCCATTTCAAAAGGAGACGTAAGTCAACCTAAGCAGCCGAAGAGGCTATTGAAGCGAGATCAACTGAGGAGTGCTTTTGCCGTAGACTTTCATAGAAATGAATGAAGGCGACTTATGATCTGTTCAAGGGCGCATAATAATGATCATAAAGGAAACTTTTTGGATCACAAAAGATGCCCCAAAAACAGAAAAAATAACATTAAAAAGAGTCCCCGAAATCACAAGAAATAATCAGTTTGTAGGTATATGCAGCAATGGTTGAGATCTTATTCTTTTAGAAATAATCCTCTAGTGTGTGATTAAAAAAAAAACATCATTAGATAGTTACCAGCAATGATTGGATTGTTTTAGCGTTTATTTTCTCTTTTGTGTTACATTTTATTTCTATAGATTTTTCAAAATAAAATTGTCCATGCACATTGAAATTAAAGCTTTCATCATCTTCTTGCACAGCAGTTTTGGTTTTTCCCGCAGCTGCTAGATCTTTTTCTGTTTACTGTCGTCAATTTTAGTATTTCTTATTGAATTTTCTGACTATGTCCGTTACTACCACAGCAAGTTATTGCAACGTGACTAGATAGTGATTTCTAGATACTCGGTTCCATCCTTGGTGGCTCAGATTTAAGGATTGTGGAATCGATACAACGATACAAATTTTCTGTGGAAACTTTGTCGTAGTAATGCGTGCAGTTCTTATCCATTTTAAATTGTAAATCGATTGGTTTTTATGTTCCGGTATCGTTGTTTCGTGACTTAAATTTGAATATCTTTCGCGCGTCTTTTGTTTTTCTATTCTGAATATACATATATTCACTATATGTTGTAAGCTGATGGTGGAGCCGGTATCCTAAATGATTTTATTGAAAATATGTAGAACTTGCTCGGCGTTTTTATTTTATTTTGAATACTTGGTGAACTTAAAATTTAAGCCAACTAATGATGTAAGCTATCACTCTTCCAGCTGGTGCCATTGCCTAATGTTTGCCATTACGGCTTCTCCGACAGCTGCATCAGCATAGTAATTTTTTTTGCGCGTGGTTGTAATGGATATTTTAAGGCCTAACTGTTTTATAAGGCCTACCTCCAGCGTTTGCAAAAAGTGCAATTAGAGCAGCGCGCGGCAATTCTAGTGCCCTGTTACAGGCTAAAAAATGTCCCGCATAGCACGATATCTTTGGCGCTTATGAGTGCCTTAAACATCAAATCTCCTAATCAAATCTCATTGGATTTTCATGAGAATGAAAATATTAAATCTTAAGGATTTGTTTTCACTTGTTTTAGTAGTTGAATCTTTCAAATTTAACTGTGAAAATTTAAAAAGTTATGTCTGGGTGTTGAAGTGATTAAGTGATTAAATAAATTAAAATATATTTAATCATTATTTATAAAAGTAATGAATTAATACTAGCGGATAAAGCGATATGGATTTAAATGATTTTTAAACATTCAGTGAATAATCCTTATAATATTTCAATAATAATTGAAATATTCAGTTACTGTTCTTGAGTCTAGACAATCTATTTGTTCAGTCAAAAGGATGAAAGGGCTTTTAATAACAAAACCACTTATCTAATGTCTTCACATGGTAGCGTTCTCACGCACACCGCTCGTATGTAGAGCAGAAAGGAAATTTCCCGCAATTTTTCTGCGGACAAGCGCGTCGAGATGTTGTGAGACCAGAGGAAGCGGCTGTAAGATGCATTTGGGCGTCATTAGCCATACGGCACGGGTTGGCGTTACTTCCATGCATACCAATGAATAGACAAAAAGTGCTAAAAGGTTCGCTTTCAGCGGCAATCTAAGAGCTTTTTATAGCCTATGGCATTGCTGGTATTGTCAGTTATAGGGCATAATGTGGCCTCCTTATTTATAACTTGCGAAAGCAGCGGTTTATGACTCGGCCAAAGCCCCTCGGCTGGCAATCGAATGAACTCGGAAGAGGCCTCCGTGTGTGTGGCTAGTGTTCGTTTAGCGGGATATTGTGGCGGGGCTTTAACTAAATACCAAAGATAAGATCTGTACGCCGAAATGGTTTCTCTTATGGTAGGTTCTCGTTTATTTTTTACCAGGAGTGAAGGGCTACCGTGCAGTTGTTCTTCTCGATAATTTAGTTCAAAAAATTACACAAAAATATGCAAGCGGACTGGAATTTACCACATTTTTATTGAAATTGGTTGGTTCCAAAATTTTTTTATCAATTCCTTTAACATTTTATTCGTTTAAAAAAATTCAATATAAGTTCTTTGTAAAATTTTTAACAATGTAGTGTTCTGCATTATTTCGTGAAGGCGGAGTTTATCAAGTGGAAATATGGCTCTACTAGGCGGAACAGATTTAGCTGCAAACATTTTGCATGAAGGGTTCTCGATGTGCCCGGATCAGACGATCATCTCTCAGTTTTTGAAGGCTGGAAGCTGCGATTCACATTTGCATGAACTGCGCTTCTTGGGACACATTTTAGAGGCGCCGTCGTAAAAGAAGGAAAACCGCCGGCGCTGCCAAATCAATATAACGCCAACGAATTTTGCCTCCTCTGTTTTTGGCAGACCTGGCGGGAAAGCCTCCAACAAACTTTATCTTTCTATCAGTAGGTTTTTTACGGGGATAGTGTTGCACTTATTTATAGTGTTCTTAACACAATAAATGATATTAAATGCATTATGCTAAATCACAAATGATATTAACTGCAATCAGGCTGCAGTTAATATCAGGATATTTCTGCGCCATTTACCACGAACTGTAATGCAAGAGATACTGAAATTGTTAATATGGACAATTATTGGGAGACAATATATAAATTTTTGTAAGTTTTTGTTGAATAATGTTTGAAATACTGAGAGACGTGTTTAAATTATAGATGCAAGTGAAGGAAATGGGTTCTAGGAAATTCTCTTGACACATGAACGTGATCAAGTATTAATAAAACCGTCTAACCAAATTCCTTGGTCGGCTTCCAGAAGAGAAAATTGTGGAAGTTTTAACCGCCAATAAAAAAAAACGACGCTAAAAATTACAATTTTCAGTTTTCTATAACAATATTTTCAAAATGAAGCTTCATCAGCAGTTGAAGTCACAATGTCACCATCACACATCAAGTGAGTTCAGCATGTAACTCTAATGTGAACAACAACAGTTTGTTCATTGTTCATAAGTTTGAGTTAATATTATATAAATTATTTGAGAAATATATTTCAGCGCTCACTTTAGCGAGACCTCAATAATTTTCACCGGACTTATGCTAAATATTTTTTCTTTCTAAACGATACTTTATTATTTGATTGCATTACCAAGTCATCTTGTAAAATTGTTCTCTTAAACTATATTTCTACAAGCCTGTACTAGTTTTATGCTGATTTATGTTAATTATTTACCATTTAATTACAGCGCATCTCTAATCTCATATAGATGAATAACAAGTTTAACATAAAGTTCTTTACCTAGTAACTGCTTTATTCTGTCAATTATTCTCATTTCTTCTTAATTTTCATCCTACACCGCTGGGGCCGGTGTCCTGGACGTGCGATACAAATTGATAGACTTTGTCTAAATAATGACGCTCTTTCTTCACGTGTTTTGGTTATACAGACCACATTTGGCTCGGCGATTGGGCGTATCAGGGTATGTACGTCCGCTCTTTGCATTCGTGTTGTGGACAAGAAGGTGTCACTATTTGGACAATATAAACCATTAATTTTTCTGAGAGCACCGTCGGGACGTATGAGATACAACGATCCTTCCGACGGCACTTTCCGTTATCGGGAAACCATACGCGAGCGCCGCGCAACTGCCGCGCGCACAATTAGCAAGGCTCCGATAGCGCTCGCTAAATTTCACCTCCGGCAATGCTCAGGAATTCCGATGCCAAGTCCTGAAGGTTCTTGAGCAGCTGGGCTGTGGATGAAGAACAAGTGAATGAAAAAGAATGTTGGAAAATGAGGGACGCGTGTGGTAGAGAAATATACGCGTTTCTTTGAATTACGAGTATCAGGGTGAATTTTCAAACTCATAGTTGAAAACATTAGTTGATTTCAGGTGAATCCAAGTCTGGAAGTTCAGATTACTGTGTCACGGGAGCTCTCTGATATTAGTAGGAGAAAATACTGCATTGCATGGAAATTGAAACTTATTTATGAGCACCATATTTCACAGAGTTAACTAGAACCATGGAAGTTAATTATATCTGTCGACTGGAAATAATAAATTGTTTTATGTTAAAAAAATCGCGAATGGAATTTTCAATAGGCAAACCGTTCATTCTCTAATTATAATAAACCATTCGCTATCAACGTAACTAACGTTCTGTTCCACATAATGCTACAGCCTCTCTCAATAAGTACAATAAATTCCAAAGCATTATCACTTTTTCTTCAAGATAACGTTTGCTGAACTCAGACTGTAAGAATACTCGTGCTTGTAGCACCCCATGTAAATTCTCTTTCGTTTTAATGAATTCCCGTGTGAGTTTTCCTCAAGTCTTCCTCAGGTACACATTCACTGCCTGTCATTAACTATATTTTAAGATTTTTATTACGGTGTCCGACACTTTCTCATCAAATACTGGTATGATAACAATCTGCCTCAATATTTCAAACATCTCATCAAATTTTCGCAAGATAAGAATCTGTTGATGGATTTCAGCTTGCCAAAAAAAAAAAAAACAGGCTCTGGCAACGTCGGCAAGAAGCAAGAGGCTTGTAAGGAGGCATGGGCTTATTAACATCCAATCAGGAGGCGCGAGCGGTCATTAGTCGAGGAGCAGGACTTTGTCGGAGCGCGGCTGTAATGGATGAGTCGGAAGGCTGGCTTTGTCGGGGCTCCATTCACGCGTCAACAGCGACGCCTTACATGCGCGTTAAAATAACGCGCGTGGGATGTCAGTGGCGTTTTAGGTAATTGGGTAATTTGTATTTATTAAGTTTTATTGGGTATTGGGAGCTGATGGTGTGATTAATAATTCAATATTTACCTTAAATGTTCATCGAAATTTCAAGACAATTTGCGGTTGGGTGATAATGTTCTAAGTTTCAGGGAGCATGGGTAAACTACAGATATAATTAACTTATGTGTAAATCATGTTGATTACGTCATGCATAATTTTTGACTGATCATAATGCATAATTTGTTACTATAAAGACTTCAACGCCTAAATGAAATTTTTAAATGAATCTTAAGATTCTATTGCAATTTGGTGATGATGGGTATTCCTTACGTTTTAAAGAGTTTCAGAGAGTTGCAGTTCTGATCACTAATTCTAGTTTAAATGAAATTTCCACTGCAATCGTAAGACTCAATTTGTGGTCGTACTAGCATGTTCGATTACCGTAAAAATTTCCAGTGTTCTGAACTACTAGCAATCTCATGTAATTGAAATCAAACTACGTACTTTCCATAATGGTCCTAAAACTGGCCACTCAATTGGCTCCGCAGAGGGCTCTCTCTATGAGCTCTCTATGTTTGCCCCTCGTAATTGGTTCTCTCTATAACACAAGCTCGTGCTAAGTATATATATACATAAAAATTTGATTTCTTTCGGCTTGTATTTAGGTTAAACAAGATGATTTACATCAAAAATAAATCTCCGTACTGCGTTGATCACCGATTAATAACCTTTACTTTTCACTTTCCCCTTCAATTTATTCAATTTTACCTAATTAAAAGCTTGCAAGTTTCATATGCAGTAACCCAATGGAGGCGACGCTCCTGACATCACAATTCGCCGTTTGTATGATCAGCTTCATTTGGTTCTCTACAGCGGCTGGGTCGTAGTCTTAACGATAATTTCCTCAGCCTACGGCCTATATGAAACTAAATTGTTCATAGGAGCTCCACACTCAGAAAATATTTGTTTAATTCTAGTAGTCGTAACTCATGACGTAAGCCATATCCTCGCTCCCGTTTCCGCATCCTCTCACACGGAATAATCCTCGCTTGAAATGATAAAATTCCTCCCCTGGAAGGCGAAGGTCTCTTCGTTGCTGGTAATGAAAATTCTTCCAGATTAGTTGGAGATCCCCGAGGCTCGCATTTTTTTTTCAGTCGTAGAAATGCCTAAAAATTCTTTCCGTTCTTTCTTGGGTCTTGAGTGTCGAAAACGCGAATCAAAACGCGAGTGTGAAAATTTGATCCAAGGAAGTGGTTTTGAAGAGAAACAAAATTCTGAAGAGAAGCATATCGACTTCTGGGACTGAATGGTCTATCTAAGATATCTGGTAGTGTTTGCGAAAACTAAAGTGGAGAATAATGAATAATCACGTAATATTTTTATACGGTCTACAAATTTCGAAAATAAAAAACTGCGTGTCAGTCGTATTTAAAATCAACATTATTATTTTACATCGGATGAGAACGCTATAATGAGTCGGTCAAAATGTTTCAACAGAGTTATAAGCGTTGAAGTACAAACAAACAGATTTTTTAACGAGTTGGTAAACAATCTTTCTTTTCATCATCGCAAAATGAATACAAAAGCAAATTTACTGATCAACGGATTTTGAACGAAGCCCAGAAATTAACACTCTCTGAATATTTGCAATCAAAGTTATGGTAGTTTTTTGGTTTCGTTTATCGATAGATTCTGTTTCTAGTTTCTGGTACGAAAACAAAAATAAAGAATATTTTAGCTTCCTATTCGGTGTAATGAGCAAGTTATGTGTTAGTAAAACGTAGTCCATAAAACAATAAATGCATGTGATTTAAGCATTTTTATACGATTACCACCACAAGCGCCATAACATGCAATTAGTTCATCACCAGCGCGGTAGATGTACTATGTTAGTTCATTACAAATGCTGTTACATCAATTATATTTCATCAAGAACGATGAAACACGCAACTAATTCAACGCAACTCATCGATAAAAAACTGCAAATAGTTTCTATAATAATATTAAATAAATAAAAGACCAATTTTTTTTAAAACTTTCGTAACTCGTTGGTATGTGAAACCATTCACTTTATTCATACACACCATTCCAACGAAAAGGAATTAATGTTATTAATGTTATTGTTATTAAGCGACAAAAACAGGGAATGGTTTCATGTCAGTGATCAGGGCCCCGACCTTAACGCCTCTGATGGTGGCCTGCACCGACTCCGAGGGTCACTGAGCTGTGACGCGAGCGAGGAGCGGGCCCACGTCGAACTTTTCTCTGACNATCCAGTCGCTGTTAAGAGGACTAGCGTATTAATGTATGATCACAGACAACACTTTTGTTGTGCTTTGCAGCGCGTCTTCCTGATTTGCATGATTGATAGAGGCTGCCGTGGCACAGGCTGCCCGATCGATGCTGAATACAGGCTTTGAATAGGAGTTATTTCCCCACACGGAAATGAGATAGGGTTCCAAATTCCTCTTTGACGAGGCATTGAGTCTACAGGGGGCGCGTGATGAGCGATATTCTGCGCAAGTTATTGGTCATTCGTTGAATTTACTTGCATTATTATATATTTCAGTTAATTAAGCTTGATGAGTGATCTTGTGGCGACATTGATGACCAAGCGTTGTTATTTTTCCCCCAATGGGTTTCATTGTGTTATTGTGATCTTATTTCAGGATGAGTCACGTCAGTTGGTAGAGAGCAGACACTACAATGTCCCAACCTTACAGAAAGGTTCTCCAGGTTACCAAGAACGGTTCAAAACATCAAACCGAGAGGAAAGTATTTTGCTTTCTTGTAATAGATAATTAAAGAAACTAGATTTATAGCTACATGAGTTAAATCTTACATAAATTTATTTCACGCGCATCGACGAATGATAAGGTAATTGAATTCACAAACAAATTACCTGATGCAGCGGCGGAGTTGAGGCAGCATAACAGAAAAACCTGTTTCATGATTCAAAAGACGCTCTTATGAAAAAGAAGCATCGCCGAAACTTCCTCTTAAAAATTAAACAATAATAAAAAGTTTGTGTAGATAAGAATAAAATTATCCAAATATTCAAACTTGAAGAAGCCGTGCTGACTATTGACTATGAAGTTTAGCACTTGAGAAGCCATTCCTAAGCAAGCAGAATCTTTCAATTATTGATTCATAATTGTCACTATTGATACTACGAATTTGAACGCAAAATTACTGGACTTGTAGAAGATATCGTCGAGTCTCGTACCGAACGTCATCAAAATTTCTAATTAAACGCTAATTAATTCTCAAAACTCTTTAACCTGAATTGTATCATCCCAAAATGCTAATATAATCCGTGAATGAGAAGTTATCTTACTCGTCAAACAAACAGTGCAGAAATTATATTTGTGACATTCAAGCTTATTGCAGGATGTCGAAAGTCAAGTATTTTAACCTAAAGAAAAATACAAGGAGAGTGAGTCTCCATCTCATAAAGAAAAACAACCATCGAGTCAAGAAGAAATAGAAGTCAAAAGTCAAGTATTTTAACTCATACTAAGATACAAGAAGTGTGAGTCTCCATCTCACGAAGAAAAACAACCATCGAGTCAAGAAGAAATAGAAGTCAAAAGTCAAGTATTTTAACTCATACTAAGATACAAGAAGTGTGAGTCTCCATCTCATTAAGAAAAACACTTACCGAGTCAAGAAGAAATAGAAGTCAAAAGTCAAGTATTTTAACTCATACATAGATACAAGAAGTGTGAGTCTCCATCTCATAAAGAAAAACAACCATCGGGCCAAGATGAAACACACGGGCAACGGAGCAGCAGTTTCTAGAAGCTTTGAAGCAGTCAGGAAGCCAAGGCGCGTTTCGAGGTCCGGCATATCGAGCGGTTGTATTCAGACGAGTTATTGGTTATCGAGCCTGGCAGTTAATCCTACAAAGCCTTCTGTCAGATCCATAATGAGAACCTCCATTGCTTTCCGTCGGGAACATTCCAGAAATTAACTCCAAAGGATGAACAGGGTTATCGGGCTCTAAAGCTGTTGTTTGCTGTAGGCCGCGCTATTACTTAACAATTCTGGAGAAAGCTTTTAAATCGTTGAAAAAATTGGTCTGATAAGATGGTATTTTTCCGTTGTTTGGTTTATATAATAGTATTTGTGTGAACCAATGCGATCTCATAGATGCTTCAAGTTACCTGCGTTTCGCGAGGGGAATTCTTCGAAATTTCACAGCCGAAATTTTATTTTATATGAAGTTAGACTTAAACAGTGTTTTCATTTCAATCAACTAATGAAAATTAACATTTCAAATTTTAATTTGAACATGCAAAGTTCATCATCAGTTTGTTACTCCCATTTTATATTGCAATTAACATATTGAACTATACTTGTCAAATTCACAGCTGGTTTATCATAGTTAAATAATAAGACGCTTTAATTTCCACTAAGAATAGGTAGGAGATGTGAATGTCGTATTCGTCACCTAGCCTATAAGCTTCTACATCTGCTGAGGCAGTTGGTATCACAAACACCACAATTCTGCGAGCGTCTAGCAAAGAATAACAAGGCGATGTTTACAGTCACGACGCACGCAATTCATGCAATTATTGTGAACACGAATATCGTTGTAGCAGAGAGTTGCGAGTGCGTGACCGCAACAAGCTGTGAATATTCTGCGATGCAAAGGACCGCTTTGCATCGGAATTTTTATTATTATTTGTATAATATACAATGTTGAAACCACAAAAAATCATTAAATAACACTGTCAGACTTTTGTGTCGTGAGACGGACGCATAGCAGATTGAAACCTGTCTAAAATAGTAAGTTTATTGTGCAAATAATTAAACTATTTGTATGTTTGGCCTCACCCTGCTCAAAATTTTATTCGATTTTTCGGCGGCTGGTGATCCGCAGTTGACGTTTCTGTTTTTACTGGGAATTTTTTGATCAGCTAACGCAAGCCGACTTTTGCATCTCTTAATAACTTTATTAATTAACTGACTAATGGCGTCGCTCACACAGAGATGTTGGTGTTTTGCGAAAACTTCAATTATCGATTTGAAAATTGCAATATTGTGATACCTGCATGTATAAGTTGACATAATTCTACGATGATGTTATTTAGACTACATTGATTGCGGCAGAACAACGTGCCACTCGGTTTGAAGCGTAATAAAACATACCTAAAACATGTTTATATAGACCTTGCACTTGATTATCTTAAAAACGGTGAAATGTCATTATGCACATCAATACTCTCACTGCTAGCGAAACCAGTAACATTGGCTTTTCATTTAAATTACTCCGAATTTGTTTTGTTTAAATAATGCCTCCCTCGTAGCATAAACGCTAACAAACAGAGCTCAATATTCGATATGGTTGCCCCTCGCTAATAACAACGTCGACTTTAACCTTTATGCAGTTAAAAAATAGAAGTTTATTGGGTCGAGCTGGCCATGTTTGAGCTAAACCTGATCTGGATTGAATAGGGTTGCTTGATCCAATTGACGTTTGGTCGGATAACTTCGACAAACACGGCAAAGTCAATAGATTGCTCTGTGCCGTCGCTTTTTGGCTTTATTCACCTCCATGCACTAAGTTTATCAACAAACAAGCAGAAATATGATAAGTAATTACCTCGGACGCGGCATCCATGCACATAATAACACATTTCAGTAATTTTCACTTTTTGAAGTCCGTAACTTTGAGTTTGATGTACGCGTTTGGAATTTGATTTTCACGTAAACGACAAACGATTGCAATATAATTTTATCAAATGCCGACCTCAGTGCCGCGCTCTAAATAAATTAAATAAGCACTTTAGTAAATATACTCAGCAAATGATACATTAAATTTTAATTTGGCCACTTTCTTCTAAATTTGGATGAAATCAAGCCGAGCAGTTCAGCTTAGGAAGGTTCAGTTCACGTACATAAGCTGTTTACGGATTAATTTTGAACAATTCCTAAAAAATAAATTTAACTGCAATTGTATTTCACAATAACGAATACATTGATAAGCAAGATCAGATAATGTCATTTTAGTGCATGTTTATACTAGTGCATTTAAAATTGAGAATTAATACGTAGAATAAATAAAATGGATAATGCACGTCCTTCCAAGGATGTAAATATTTTTAGTGAACCTTTTGTTAGCTTAGTTTTTAATAGTCTATTTTTTTGCGCTCCTATGGTTTACTTGTTTATCCGGCCTTTATAGTGTAAAGCTAGTCGACAACGTATTAATAGTTTCATGCTAGCGCAGTTCGTAGCCCGCGTCAAAACTGCCCACAATATTTCGGTGCTTTGACTTATGCCTTCTTATAAGTTGTTTATAGTTGTGATGATTATATGTTATATTTGAATATTATAAGCATACGATGAAGTTTATTGGAGTAATATATTTATGTTTGTTCTTATGTTCAATACAAAGGAAATTTGTTGTTGAAACCGTGGTTATCCTAAAACCTGAACGCGGACTTACGTCATCCCAAATTTAGCAAAACGGAAAGCGTTTTACAAAGGGAGAATGGTCTTCTTTGCTTTT
>NW_025931776.1:0-2312 GCF_000764305.2 Hyalella azteca | reverse complement strand
GTCTGTCTGTCCGTCTGCCCGTCCGTCCGTGACCTCAAGTTTTCGTCGACGAGAAAATGCGCTCTCTGTCACTCACTGCAGTGAGTACTGAGTTATATTTTTTTAAATTCATGCAATGCGGAAAATTTTGGTATTGAATTAATGGAAAATTCTCGGTAGAAGCGACGTAGAAATATCAGAATCGGCCAGTTCAAGTCGATTTTCAACTGATCACGAACAAGCCTGCGTGGATAGCAAGTTTGTAGGCATCATTACGGTTTGAAGTCAAGAATTAATGGGACTTCGATGTTAGCTTCTGGAAATGCAGTCGGTGGTTCAACATCAGATCCTTGTAGGGATAACTGATTACAAAAATTGTTCAGGCAAAGGGAGCTTATTCTTAAGAAATAATTTGCGTCGATCTTCCATAGACATGAGGTTTAGCCCGAGTAATTTGTTTCAATCTAAATTAAGAAGTCCTGAAGCTTAACTAGTTCGTATCGTGGATGTCGTCTGATGCGGTCGGCAAGTATTACTAAATAAATAAATAAACTTAAACTACTTGTTCAGAAATGTTGTACTTCATCCTGAAATATTAAAACTCGGAACCATATCATGTTGAAGTTTATATTTTAAGAAAACTCAAACCCCTATTGAAGGTTTTCAATGTCAATCCGAATGTGTTGACCAATCTTGTGCCGTTAATAGATCATTTCAGCAGCTGTTTAGTGGGTTATTCTGTTTTATTTTACTATATTAAATTCTGTATGCATAAAGAAGTCACGATTTATTTGCAACAAAAATTGTCTTGATTGAGCATCCTCTGACCAATGCACATGAAGATAAGGATGATGCTATAGATAACAGGTGGAGATAAAGTTTACTACGTAACTCCTCTGATAATTTTGCCCCGACATTTACGAAATGACCAGACAACCAATCGTAGTGTTATTATTATTTGAAAATCTATTTACAATATATTTTGCGAAGAAGGGAAATTCAGTATATTAATAAATGAATCATTATTTATGTACTACAAAGTATGCAAATGATTTGATTTTAAGAAAAAATGCAGTAAACTTATTTAAAAACGACGAGCCAAGTTCTTCTCTTCGTTTTCATTAAAAGATAACTGATTGTGATAGCTCGATTAGCATAGTTCCTTCATTGTGCGTTTAGTTTTCGGCGAGCGAGGTTAGTGTTCTCAGCGTCGTGGTCACGTGTCATAAACATAGACAAATTGGACAATTTATAATTAATAGAAAGAAAAAATCCACTAAGATTCAAATGAAGCACTTTTAAGACTTTTGATTACGATTTACTAGTGTTCTTTAAAGATGTTACAATGTTACAGTTGAAGACGCACGAAATTTCCAGTGTCGCTTTACTGGAGTTACTCTTGTAATTGTTTTTTTCTAAGAGGATTCTTCGAGGGGTAACTCATACAAACCTGTAAGATGCTATTATGGTTTGATATCAACACATTCAGAACTAGATTTTAAACCCAAATTTAGCATAAAATTATAGTAATGTTCATCCACAAAATTATATCCACAAAATTATATTACAAAGTCATAAGAAAAGATTACATTTTTTACTACTGTTAGTATCGTTTTTTACTGTCAAGTTTTTATATCATGTTTTTCTTATAACTTGCGTATTAATTGGACGTCAATGTGGAAAACAAAGTTAAGATGTGAACAATATCACATATAATTTTACGTCTAAAATATAAAACTATATTCACCCTCTATATTTAGCTGGTATTTCGTAACTGATAAAGTTTCCAGGTTCGATCGATCTTGACTATATGACCCAATTCCTCATAGAATTCCATATTGCCTGGTCCTGACATTTTATTTTAGTAGGGATTAGGGGCTTAAGGCATCGTTTAAAGGGGAAAAAGAAGGTTGGAATACAAACTAAAATGATGTCTTTCGATTCAACGCGTTAGCAGCTTTGATGTTCGTTTAAAAAGTTAAGAAAAAATCAATATTTATTTCAAACTTCGAAACGGGAGGTTTCTATTATTAACAGCATTGCTATTACAGTAAGAATTATAGTTCAGAATTAGCAATGAGAAAACGAGAGACTCAACTTTCGAAAATTACTCCCGGACTACTGGGGCAGGCTGAAGCGCCTAGGGCTGAGCTAATGGAGCAGGCTGGAGCACCTAGAGCTGAAGCATTTCTCATAACACTTGGGGAGGTTATAGAGCGAGAACGTATGGTGGCTGAAGCGCAAAGAGCTGGACTACCGAGGCAGGCTGGAGCGCCTAGAGCTGGACTACAGAGGCAGGCTGGAGGGCTACAGATGCAAGCTAGAGCGCCTAG
>NW_025931775.1:0-16791 GCF_000764305.2 Hyalella azteca | reverse complement strand
ATGCGCATGTAGTTGCTCCCATCATCCTTGAGTGGAATCAAGCTCCAGAAACGTTTAGTTTGGAATCTATGCTACATTGAGCGCATATTGGGGTGCGCGCGGGACTTTGTCGCGCTCTCCTCATCATTCACACTTATTGTCACGGAAAACCTATCTCCTCCTAGAGCTTCGAAGCTACATCAATGAGACATATACCATTCAATTTGCAAATAAACTATCTACAAAATGTTCATCCCGGTTTTTCTAGTTTCATCATAGTTTGAATTTTATTCTGCAAAAAAAGGGGGGTGGTGGGGGGAAAATCGAAAAATTTCCGAACATTTTGGAAAAATGCCTCCCACTTCCACAAAAATTAAAATTTCAAAAAAGAGGATGAACATTTAGTAGATGAAGACCTCACGCATCGAATGATATGTGTCTCGATGTTGTAGCTTGAAAATCTTAGGGCAAGATCCATTTCTACAGTACCCCCTTTTATAGCCGTTTTCTAAGAATTTCACGTTTTCTTTCATATTTTTTCGAAAAATTCACACGAAAAAAATGCGAGTTTTTTTTCCATTTTACATATGTGTACCAAGTTTCAGAGTGATCCGACTGTAAATAGTCGAGATAATTTTTAGGGTAGACGCTCCCTTTAAGGGACTCAATACCGCGCCGCTAGCATTCCTACGTCTTACAAGTTCAAGTGCTTTAGCGCACGTTTTTCAGTATATCCATTTGCACACCCAGGGGGATTTCGCTAATTTTATAATTTGGTATGGTTTCGAGGTTTATACACGAGCTATACTTTATCCGCCGTGGTTATGTATCCTATGTTGAATAGGCTGCCCAAGATTTTAATTCGATTTTTATGTCGATAATTTTTGACTAATCAATAAAGGATTATTCTTGACTAATTTTGAACTTTACGACAATCGCTAATCTCACTTTGGATCACTGGTAAGTGAAACATTTATACTAATGAAATTTATATTACTACATTTTGAAACGTTTACGTATTTCGAGCTTTCTTTCGAATTCTGCTGCTCAGGGTGAGATATGTAAGATTCTGAGTCTTGATTGCTTCCAATTTCACGCTCAAAAATTTGCAGATAAATACGAGATAAAAATTATTCTTCTCGCTCATATGTCTTATAAGATAAGAAAGATAGGTAGATTGTGTGCTCACAAGATTTTTTTTTGCAAACTTGTTTCAAAAGTATAATCAATTTGTATTGCATATCAAAATTTATGGACTTTTGGCTGCTTAAAATGACGGCCTTTCATTACGGTAAGTACCACTAGAGTTCGAAAAACCATTCAAATAAGACTGGTTTAATCATATTATCCTGAATCTAATTAATAAATACAAATTTTGTCTTCGTTTATGAAACGAATAAAAGTGACTTCAAATTTAACTCGAATCAGAAAAAAAAGTTGGCGCTTCACTTGAAATCTTTTCCTTTTGTTGCGGTTGTGCCGTGCCAAAGTTGGACCAAAAATTCTGGAAGGCATCACAACAATAAGTTGTAATTGAAGCCCAGCATCGGGCACAACAAACCTAGAAACAACTGAACGGCAGAACTTCAAACAGAAATGCAGGTTTTCTGATGCACTGAACTTATATATTCTGGAGACGATTGTCATAGTTTATCTTTGAAGGAAAAATTGTCGCATCAAAGCAGAGATATTAACATTATGATGAATAATTTTTTAATTATTTAGAAATTTAGAAAAAATTAGACAAAAGCAGAAATTAACTGCAGTGTCAAACTGAAATTTTATTATAAAACGCAGCAAAAATTTAGCCAAAACACCACTTTTTAAAAAACGATTCCCAAATTTGTTGGTTCAACTCGTCTCATATGCGAGGCTCGTATAGTGAGCTATTTTTGTGTGTCACATTATTTCGGTACAGGTGCCAAAAAATGCTCAATAATAGAAACAAACCCAAAATATAATGGAAAAATTACTCGGCCATGAATTTCTCGAAGCTAATTTCCGCAGGATTACACGGCCGTAATGGTCTAAACAAAATTGATGAGCGTATTGTCAATGGGGTGACCGAAGTTTTAATAGCGGACATCGAGCGCATGCGAAATCCAATCATAAAGCCATTCTTTGATGCGCCAGATTGTGCTTGCTTGCAGCCTGAACTTCCGGGTTTGCAGACGCTTGAATATGAGTTTACATTTGAAATTATTCTGAAATGTGAACGATGATGCGATGTGAATGGAACAATCCTGAAATAAAGCTATGAATAGAAAGAGAAAATGGTGACTTGTAAGTGGAAATGCGCCTTAATTAATCCATCTTATTGGCTTATTAGAATTTAAATACGTGTTCTATTTATTTGGAAAAAATTTTAACGTCAAATCAAACTTTGCCATTAATGTATTTATTAAACTGAAAGCAAAGGAAATTTCTCATCGTTATTAATATATTCGGCCTGGATATTCTTACGAATATTGAACTAATTTAAATATTTGGAACATGGATCACTATTGAGGCTTTTCTGTATTTTTCCCAGTCAATACAGAGACTATGAGTACAGGAAGATCGAGGCTGTATCTGAGACCAGGCACGAGACAGCTCAGGTATCCTAGATGCGAGTCGACGGTAAACATAATACACGATCACTGACTCGGCTTGAGTCACATTCGACAAACTTTTAATATGGATGAAAAAATTTGCACATAGTTTAACTGATCACCGGCAATGTTTTCCTCTATTTCAAGTTATTATATAACATAGGACCTTCGTATCCAGAAGAAGAAAATATGTCGGTTGGTCGAGGTCGTTGCTATAAAATTATTTTAATCATGAATGAAACGTAATTTTGTTTCATCAGTATAAATGAAATTTTCATCTGTAGAAATCTAGTTTCATCGGTAGATAGTTACTTTGAGAAATTATAAGAAATACGATGATTACTTGCTACAACATGTAGACAAACGATATAAATGAAAATAAAAACTTAAGAAGCTATTTTCAACAAGATTGTTGGTGGAATTAATGAAATGACGACCTGTTAATGTTATTTTAAAACAGCATACAAAAAAATATTCGGTAATAATTAGAGATAAAATTCAAATATTATGATATCCACCTAAGTTTCTTTTGCATAATATCCTTGAAAAAGTGAGCTTCTCTGACCATGCCAGCGATGTAAATTAATGCGCAGCTAAAGAAGTCGCCAACCCAGCTCACATGCAGGCTTTGTTAGATGCTATGTTTTCTTTCTTTATAGTCACATACTCATTTTCAATGTTTTCAAAAGCTTGGAAATACTTTTCATTGCTCTGGACATAAATGAGAAGGTGAGTACAGCAAATTACTCCATTACTGCTGCAAAAGTACGATCCTGCCAAAATTTTGGTTCGTGCGTATTTCCGTTGAATTTTTAAATCAATAGGATTGTTGAGCTGAACATAAGAGCGAACAAATGCTCCTCCTCTGGCAGCTTATCTTCAAAATTCCTTCTTCTTATTTCAATTTTCTCTATTATCTTTTCCAATCTTGAAATATTGCCATTTAGACTCTTAACGAAGTGTCTTAACAAAGCAGAGACTGTAGACATCGATGCCAATAAGTAAAGCTTTCATGATTCACACCCAATTTAAAATGCCCTAACTGAGATAGTGGACATAAAATTTATCGCTTATGAAAATTAAATCAAGTGTGGATCATGAAATATTATTGTTACTTGTAATTACTAACGTTTATTCTGTCATTTACACGATTTCGTTCGTGTGGCCGCCATGGCTGACATAAATTCTGAATATCTTGATTTTTATTTTTTTCTAATTTCATGAAATTTCAGCGGTTGAGTTTAAGAAAGTTTCTCTATCTATGCAAATGTAATTTTTTATCCCCTATGTCGACCATCTTGAGTTGCATGGTGTTTCACATTCCTTTTTTTTCCGATAAGTTTTTAAGCGGTAAAAATATCAGGGATAAATACTTCAAATCAGACAAAATTGTTCATAACACGTTGCAGTAATAATTAGAGAAAATATTTTTTACTCCTCACACAACATTTTGTGACGAAAATCAATGGTTTTCTTTTCTTCATTGAAAACATCATTGGTTCAAAACATCCCTATAAAAATTCGTTCAAGATGAATGCGTTTTTACAGCAACGGTGGTCGGTTATACTAAATCGTTGACGTTTCCCAGCCGGTAGGTGACATATATTTCCCTAGCGGTTGTTTCCGGGACCAAAAATGAAGATAAGAGTGCTTATTTCCGGACGGGAGAGAGGATTTATGGACGTGTCTATGGGGATGACTTACCTGCTTGTACAGCGCCGCATGACACAAAAATATCGCGATATGTCAGGCCCACTGGCGAGGCACGCTAACTGCGCTAAATATTGTACAAACATTTTAAGAATTATTGTACAAACATTTTAAAGAAATATTGTACAAACATTTTTAAGAAATATTGTACAAACATTTTTAAGAAATAATGTACAAACATTTTTAAGAAATATTGTACAAACATTTTNTATTGTACAAACATTTTTAAGAAATATTGTACAAACATTTGTAAGAAATATTGTACAAACATTTAGAGAAATATTGTACAAACATTTTTAAGAAATATTGTACAAACGATTTAAGGAATATTGTACAAACATTTTTAAGAAATATTGTACAAACATGTTTAAGAAATATTGTACAAACATTCTTAAGAAATATTGTACAAACATTTTGAAGAAACATTGTAGAAAATTTTTTAGGAAATATTGTACAAACATTTTCAAGAAATATTGTACAAACATTTATAAGAAATATTGTTCAAACATTTTTAAGAAATATTGTACAAACATGTTTAGGAAATATTGTTAAAACATTTTAAGAAATATTGTGCAAACATTTCTAAGAAATATTGTACAAACATTTATAAGAAATATTGTTGAAACATTTTAAGAAATATTGTACAAACGTTTTTAAGAAATATTGTTAAAACTTTGGTAGGTAGGATGAAGTAGGAAACTTAAAAACCAAGAAACTTTCATATTTCTCTTTATTAAATTGTCTCTCTTGCAGTTTGATATTGTGAATCATATTAAAATTGATAGTTTTGCACGTTTCATTGATAAAATTGATTTTCCATTGTTAACTTGATTGTATTATTACTAAGGGAATGGGCTCAAGTCAAACATAAAAAATTACGACACAAAATGGTAAGAGAATTCGAACAAGCTTTCAGAATAAAGTATTTCCGTGTTTGGAGCTGTTAAATCGATGATATAATCCTACTCTTGCCTGATGTAATGCAACCTGTCGTAAAAATTGGGATTTAACATTGACGTATTTTACTCAGACTGACTATTCATTCAGTTGAAAGCAACTAACATTATTGATACAAATACTGTTTCTCGAATAATGGTTTCTCATTGCATTTTTTGGAGGCATAAACGGATTTCATGCTTACAAAAATTTGAAAAACACCTGTAACCCATTATACAAACTCAAGCAGAATTTGTTATTATTGCTTTCAAGCATTTGGCAGGTGAGGGGTTTTAAAAACTCAAAAATCCTAATGATACTTATTATTATTCTTATTTTACTTATTCTTAATGAGACTCGTGCTTTCACATCATATTAAATCATCGTAACGTTATTATACTGCTGAACATTTTACAGCATAGAATTGATTCCAGCGCATGGCCCTTTTCGAAAAATTTCATGGCCTACATGCGTAAAAATTCGGGAAACATTCAAACAATTTAATTTACATCTAATTTCTAAAAAATATGTACAAAATCTCTCGTTGATTGACCTCAATATTTTACGACCATCGTCCATCATGGTGAACCTATGCATCATTTATTGCATGCGAAAAAAATTAGTTGCAAGCGCATTTATCTTACCGCTGCAATCATCAGAAAAAACAGCGAAAACTCTAATGATAAGAATTGTCTATGCCATTCACAGTGGTTATCGTATATCTTCAAATAGCAAGAATTATGCGCATCATCACAGTGACAATCAAGTCACCTATAAGTAGTGAAAATTGCAAGCCTGGTTTTTGAGATAACAGAATTATTCGTCGGAGATTGGAAATACAACGATGTACCCTCTGAAAAAACAGGTGAAAATTATTTGGACTCACAGAACAAACACATCACACAGGTGAAAAATATTATTTGGACTGAAAATTATTATTGGACACATATGAAAATTATTATTTGGACGCATATACCAAAAACATCACACAGATGAAAATTATTTGGACGCATATACCAAAAACATCACACAGGTGAAAAAAATTTGCATGCATATACCAAAAACATCACACAGGTAAAAATTAACCATTGAAACACACGTGAAAATTATTTGTGAAACAATAACTAGAACATATATCTTTGCTGCTGTCGAAGCAGGCACCGCGAAGCTGTATGCGCTGCGCTTCAATAGAAACTAAATATTCAAATCCAGCCAAAACTCAAAAGAATTATAGTTATACCAACAAGAAGGGTGAATGAGCAATAATCCGGTGTAAGCAGAATAGCCATATTAATCGCTTGTAGTTGCTGCTGAAAGAATAGACCTTGTGGACCCTTTCAGCCTGTTTACATCACAATAAATTTGTGATATGAATGAATATGAATTATGCATGAGATACTTTTTTACTTCAGCAAGATGCTCCCGAAGGAGCTTTTCATTAATTTCGCACTCCTCCTTGAATTACGATGAAAGTTTCGTGCGTGAACTCTTTAAACAAATCGTAAGAAGCTGAGAGCAGTCCGTTGTAATATATCGCACATTCAGCATTTATTCAAAGGAAATGCTTTAGAAGGTAAACATTTAGGGTAAACATTTCAACAATCTAACAGCCCGTTAAGAATGTAGGCAGACCTCATTAGCCAGTTAACGACCACGTCTAATATGCCTCGGGACTACAATACATACTCGGATCTTGCGCTCTGTTCCAGAGCTCCATTTTAAGTATTTAGCGTAAACATTTCGACCATCTAACAGCCCGTTAAGAATGTAGGCAGACCTCATTAGCCCAGTTAACGACCACGTCTAATATGCCTCGGGACTACAATACATACTCGGATCTTGCGCTCTGTTCCAGAGCTCCATTAATCTAAAGGTCCGGCGCCCAAATACACCCAGTAAAATAACGCGTGTTGTTGCTTTTTCCTTATTTTCAGTTTACTAAATAAATACGGAACTTGGCAAATAGCATGGCCTGTGAAACAGAATGTTTAATGACACATCACAGTGAATAATTTGCTTGTTGTCTGAAGAAAACTGTGCCTCAGATATTTAGTGGGCGAGATCCTGTCGGGTTTTAAATGTTTCTCACTAATTTGTCTGACCAGCACAAAAAAAATGCTAGACTAGCATCCATCAGATTATTTAGACGCTCCCATGGCTTTATGTGCAAAATCCGTCCATGTATATAGTTTTTTGAAAGCTACTTTAATTTCGCCATGATCAAAGTAAGTAAAAAAATTCTTGTCGGATCGGAATTTTCAGTGGTTCAAAATTATTAGGCCCCGTAGGCTGCACGTGACATGTAGTTCATTTTGAATAGATAGCAGCATGATCCGATTTGAAAGTTTACTGTTTATTCTCCCAGTTGAAATAATTTCTTTCAATTAGGAATAGAGTGAATAATTATTCATCATATTAGAATAGAATCTTTTCGAAAATTCAAATGAAGAATTGAATGTATTCAGTATTATTACATATTTGTAAGTATATTAAATGTATTATTAGCATCCCGACCAGATTTTCAAATTCTCACGTTGAATTTGTTTCGGTGAGCTGTAAATTCAACAAGGTTTGCTGAACTTTGCTATATAATTTAAATTAAATAAGCATACAAATAGTAACAAAATCCGCCTATGTGAGCTAACATAATCGATGGAAGAGATGGAACATTAAATTATGAAAAGCAAATTCAAATATACGGCGCTGCATTAATAGCTGCATGAAAATTCATTCAATAAAGTGCATTATTGGGTATTAGGAATGTTCCTTTTATCTCGTATGGATAGTAACGCAACTCAGAAGTGAATAATTTTACTAGATGTAATTTCACGGAATATTTGGGATTTTTGTGTCATTCTTAATACATTGAATGGTTAAGGAAAGATTAGTTAATATATGAGTCCCGATCGAAGACAGATTCGCTACGTTTCTTGTTGAATGTTGACTAGATAGGAAACAATCGGTCTCTTACACTCTTCATGACGTTGCATCAATGTATAATCAAAGTTAATTCAACGAAACAACGTATAATTCTACCTTGATACAACTTCAGTTGCCTGGTTAGTTAGATGATATGGAAACTTGTTGTACAGTTGAGCAATGAACTCGCTCAAAGGTGGGCACTTAGACTCTGCTAGGGCAGTGATTTGCTTGTGCTACGATACGTCACTTTGTCATGGACTCGTATCTCATTAATCGTCGGTCGACGCCCTAAGTCTTTATTATCAAAAATACCTGAGAGTCCACAACTCTGCCAGCCAGTCATCTATTCCAGCTAAACTCATCCATCACAGACCAGAACTCGGCTGCTATATGTGTACGCATGCGAGTTTTGCTAATACGTCCCTGAGTCTGAGCTTCCAACTTCTGACGGAGCATATAACAATTCGCATAAGACATTTCCCCAAGTAGGGGCTACAGATAGCATCAATAAATTAATTGAAGACGCAATATGTCTGCAACCCGCTTAATGCGTACCACTGCTCAATAACTGAAAACCTCGATTGTACGCTGAGTGCAACGAGTAACGCAAGTATTACTGATTTTTCTTATTTTCATTGATTCAGCTACTCCTTTACAGCGTTATTTACGAGTTAGTCTCCATTGCCGAAGTTATTAACTATCGTATTCTGATTGTTGATGTCTTAGTTCTACAGAAAATAGTTTATCATGATGTGAAATTAAGAAAAAACTATCAATAGTACCGGCTGGAAGTTTTGCTGCATAGTAGCACTACTGAAGCAGAGAGTTTTAGAGTTATTTAATTAAGCGTTGCATCATGGTTTAGGAAATAGGCCTCTGCTACATTTCCCTTATAATTGAATTCTTCCCCTCACTCTGCAGCAGTTCACGGAGCTCGACTAGCTATTCGCATGTGTTGTGAGTTTAGAATTAATTCGAAGTAGAAAGATAAGAATTTTTTATCGAGAGTTAGAAGGATGTTGGATTTGAAGAAACATTTCCCAGTAAACGGAAAGTTATTCGTAGTCATATCTCAAGCCCATGAAACTGTACCTGTGATATTTTCCCCGTGAATGAATAACTCTTGATTTGATTTGTGTGTCCAATAAAGAAGTTTGATGTGGCTTGTTTGCTGATCACTGAACCTGTTGGCTGCCACTTTATCCTCAACATAGTTAGCGATGTTTGTAAGGTAATTCAGTGTCCGATTTGAAACATGAATGGGTGAAAATTGTTAAAATTTGACGTAATTGAGGTTTTCTCAATTTTCTTTGTTGCAATAAATGGCGAAGAACTGATGAGAGATGTCCAAAAATTTTCGTAATTGAGCAGCAAGAACGTATGTGAGAGCGGAGGTTTTTCTTTTACAGGAACAATACGAGTGAAAATTATGTTGCAATCATTCATTCTTCGATCACGAAAAGAGGGCTCGCATTTACGCGGTACAGGAGCTGTTTGGTTTCGTTGCTGGGACTACAATAAAGTTCGGTAACGACATTGTAAGCTATAAGAGTTTAAAGAACTTCTCAAATTTCGATAGGAGATAAATTTATTCTGAGAATAACATATCAAATATGTCAAACATAATGCATATTATAGGTAATGAAAAAAATTTGTTTTCTAGTGTAACCTTGATTCTCCCAAACTATCTCAGAGCAATCAACTCGAAACTAAAAAACTCACTCCACTGATGACGACAGCCAGTACCAAAATCATGAACTTTTACCACTGAATGCTCTCTACGCAGCAAGGTTCTGATGCATCAAGACAAGTTTAGCAGCACGTCTGGAAAAGTTCCGATGACTTCTAAACGTTGATGTGCACCAATGTTCATCGTTTATTGTATGTATGACCAACTTTACTAGAGTTCAAATGAGATATAATTAAGAGTTGATCATTTTGATCAACTTTTGAAAGCGTGCAGACAAACCTCTTGATCCATTTATGGGTACCAATCAATTTCACAAAGATGAACATTCAAACACGATTCTTTTATTGAAGTACAATACATGGAAGAAAACGCTGAAAAAGTTATCTAACATTGTCGTGGGTATAGTGGCAGATTCTGTTACCATGTGAAACCAATAGTCATATTAAAATACTTTATTGCACATCAATCACATTATTACCGACTTTCTGCATAAAATGAGACACGTATTGCTTGTTCACACTCGAGAACTTGATACGGGTAATTAACAGGCTTCAAGGAGCTACGTTCCACATGACACACGACTTCATCTTCAAATCCACGTTCTTACTGCGTACATTTTCCTATCCGCAATCTCTGACCACAGTTCCAATACTCTCTAAAACATTTTTACAATTCCAACACTGATAAATTCTACTAAATTGACAACACATTTATTTACTAAAAGTCTAATACCTGAAAATAAAATAACGTTTCATCTAAGACCTCTACAACATTTTGCCTACTTTAAATTTTGCAAGGTAAACATTTTATCTAGCTCACATACAGGGATTAAACAAAATAAGGGAAACGCAAGAGAAATCCACAAAATATATTTTAGTATGATGTAGATATTAGAAATATCTGAATTATGTATCAGTAATTTTCCATTTTTGGTTAATTGTAAAAACTTCTTTACTTAAATTTTGAAATCAAAGTCTACAGGTAGTGAAACAGTGTGAAGTGCTGAGAATGAAGCAAATTACAAACAAACATAACTGATATTTCACGGAACTTTGATTTTTAATCCTTAAAATAGTACATAAGCAGATTGCCAATGCTAAGAATTCATCGTCAATTAAGAAACTCCAGAACATGACAAAGACATTCATTGCACCTAAAGCCTTCAAGAAAAAGAGGGAAATATCACATTTTCCGTAAACCAGAATCACGTGATGACCTAAATGTCAAATCATTATTCACATATGTATTTTTTTAAACGCCATTTTCAATGAACCAGAATACATGTGATCGTTATAATGACAATAATAATATATTTATATTATATCATTATTATAATTTAATATCATTATTATTCAATCAAGTATTTGTGGTTGTACAAAATGCTAACCATTGCCTCCTTAAGTCCAAGTAACTGTTAGTGATTTCTCTTAATTGTAGCCACACAAGATTGATTATCCATGCATTAAAGCGAGCAATAATTCAGCTATAGTTTAAATCCATACTAGTAATATTGGATGCAGTGTTGTTATGGAATTTAATTTTTCTATTAATAAACTAAAATTCTGAAACAGAAAAGAATGCTTATGCCTCGAAAATTCGCGTCTATTAAAAAAAAGAACCAATGGAAGAACGAAGCTCGTTGATTCTATTGAATGCCACGGAGACTTTTGAACATTTCTTTGATATTTATTGAATCTACTGAACATTTTCAATCGTGTTTTTTATTGGCATGTCGTCCCTCAAAGTCGGAGCGATCTTCAAAGCGACTCACAACAGTAAATTCTCGACTGAATGCAATGCCGAGGCGGTTACAAAAATAGCTGTGGTGCTCAGATGTTTCCATTCAATGGCATTTTCGTTTCTTCGATTCTTCTATTCTGTCAAATCTCTGGTAAACGGGGATGGCAGACCGTTTGCCAGAGGAGAAACGAGTGATGACTGAGATCATCAGTCTGGCAACAGTCACTTCGGTCTGACCGTGTATTACAGGAGTTGCTATAATAATGCGAGCGTTTGATCATACTTGATTATATTTACTGTGGTTGTAGGAATATGAGAATACCTTATTATTCTCGCTGCACAAGAGGCAAAAGACGGCTGGCACAAATTCTTCCCACCGAAAAATTGAATTACTGCGCTCTAATAAAAACAAAATCTACTTGCATCGGTTCCCATTCCAAAGACATATGTGAAATTTCAACTTCAACTCATAATTGTTTCTAAGATATTCTTGATCATAATTATAATTATAACTTCAGAATTCTTTAGAGAAAAATCAAAGATTTTCAGCAACAATTTGAAAGATCTTATAAAATTCGTCGTGTAAAGAGATATTTTTGCATCCGAGCTAGAAGTGAGTGTCAAACCAGAGTCTTAACATTTGAGAAAATTATAACCTTTTTTGTAGAACTGACAGAGGCATCAGGAATTTGACTCAGAATTTACTTGCATGGGTGATTTAAATTTTTTTCGTTCATTCGAATACCAACAAGCTGATAATTTTTAGTCTATAAGAATGTTTCGCACCTTGGATCCATCTACCAACAAAAACTCAAAAAACCTATAAATCTCACAAAAATTTAACGAAAAGACTACGTCTCCAATTCTATAGTGCATAAAACATGAACAACTTGAAATCGTCCCTTGCCAAGTAAATAACTATTTTGCCCGATTCCTTAGAACATGGGTCCTAGAAGTTCATAATACTCATTAAAGTAATTTTATATTTAGTATGCATTAAAACTTAGATCTTTGGCATTTAAAATGGGCAATCTTTCGTTCAATTGAATGGAATGTTACTTCATTGACTTGTAATCGAAAATCTACCTTTTTTCATTGCAGTTCAGGAAGCAATTCAATCCCTGAAAAGAATGTATCAGCACAACTACTGTCTAGTCTAGAGAATTTCCAGGTTCCATTGACTCGGCTTGGACGAGAATCAGGTGGGAATCGGTCAATCGGCCACCTACTTTATTCGGCAGGTAAATTGTACGGCAGGTCTATGCTATTCGGCAGGTCTATTCTATTGTACGATAGGCAGCATCGCGTAATATACATAAAAGAGCATATGGCCAGGCTGTCTCATAATGGCCCTGGTCAGACGCTGGTATTTCAGCGAACCATAACTCTCTTCCGCTCTTGAAATGGCGTCGATGTATAAGTTTGTTAAGCCTTACGATGGAACGAGATGAGAGTGGACTTTACCAATTTTTGAGCTCACGTGGTAGTTAGATAGTAATATCATTACTTATATGACATGAATAATTTTTGGACAAAAAGAATTTTGCTGTTCTTAGAAACCAGAGGCTGCTTGAAGGCATGGAAACATGATTAAGGGGTGCAAGAGGAGAAAGGTATTGAACAATGTACCATCGGTTACACAAACAAGGTCTAAAAATTAGAATATTTTTAGGTGCGGTTCAAAAAATTGTGAATTGCGAATCTCATATAGCACTAATACGTGAACCTCAAATTGTGAATTCTGAACCTCAAAGCACAGATAAGCCATTTTGTCGGGCCAGGATGTGTCACATGGGCGGAAAAGTGCAGCTTTATTTGTACAAAGTCTCACTAATTTTTCTGAGTACTGCAGTATTATTGTTAATGCAAGTATAAGTGCTGGCATATAGTTTTGTGTCATTGTTTGCTGTAGTCAGCGTTACTGTTTTCCTTCGATCGATTATTAATGTGCAATATTATTAACACATGAATCATCCATAGGATTGAAATATTTACGATTTTATACAGTTTATTCGTGGACGAGTCTTTTAAAATAGTAAATTCAATGCCAAACAAAATCGATGTTTGTATACGGAAAACTTGTATTGATTATAGAAGTAAATAAGAACCAATGAAAGAAACAACTTTGTTAATGCAATTGAATGACATGAAGACTTTCGAACCACGAAACCACTATTGAATCTATTGCATATTTCCTATCGCGTATTTATAGGCATGTCGTCGCTCAAAGTTAGAGCGATCTTCATAGCAACTGACGACAATAAATTCTCATTTAAATGCATTGCCGAGGACATTAGAAAAACAGTTGTGGTGCTCAGAAGTTTCGATTCAGTGCCATTTTTATTTCTTCGATTCAGTCAAATCTTGGTAAACGAAGATGCTGACATTGTGCCAGAAAAGCAACGAGTGATGACTTTGATAACTTAATAGTGATGACTTTGATAACTTAATAGTGATGACTTTGATAACTCGGGAAACCGGCGCTGCGTCATACCGTATAGGGCTGCGTATTTGTGGGGAGCTACGAGGATCGCTTGACGCGCTGGATATATAAATTATCTAAAAACCACATACGATTTCTTGTACTGCTGGAGATATTCTTGATTACTTGGCAGCGTAACATTATCTATTGCATCATTGTGCAGAATGATTTGATTTTATTTTTTTCGAACGTTAGGTTCAACACTTCATGCATACATAAATATATTTATAGCTATCATTTATTATGTATATGGGTTGTTTGTATTCTCAATTTTTATTTTTTATTCCCGTTATGTGATCACACCATTGATCTATAATTAAACTTGGCAAACCATCGCGATTGAACCTCAAAACTGACACAATTAGAACTTGAGTAAAATCTATTATTCATCATAAATGATAATAGAGATGAATAATATAAATTTTTACAATATCCAGACAAAAATTTTTGGTCAAAATAAGAGGAAATATATAAATTAAAGGCCAAACTCCTCAGGAGGTACAATAAGATCATTCCTCTAAATTGCTAAGGTAAAAAATTACACAAACCATGAACACAGTTTTCATATGCGTTTTAGGATTCAATGAATTTAAATTCAAGTCAACAAATAAAAACGAACATGGTTTAATTGGACAACCTTGAAAGTTTTCAAGGATCACTAAAAACAAACCTTAAATTACAGGATCAAGTTTTACCAGTTCGTAGACGTGCGCTTTCAAATACATGGTTGTCTCTACAAAAATCAAACCTATTCCGCACTGTCATTCGAAATACGAATACCATCATAGCTCCCTGCGTAATTTCCTTTGATTTAATTTGCAACTTCTAACTAAATGTAGTGGAGCAACCTTATAAATAAGTGCTCACGCTTTAAGAAATAAAATTATTAGAAAATACAAGTACTGACATAGTCTTTTCAACCTGAAACATCGTGATAGTTTCAGCTTGGAAAAGAGTAGGGATAATGCACAGTTCCGTGGAATTTCATTTAAATGTCAGATCTATGATAGTACATGTTCGTTCCTCGAGTACCATAACATAACAATACCATTACCTAACTAACCTAAATATTCGCCCCCAGAACTTGTCCGGCATTCACCCATATCCACTCTTAATTTTGAAAGTGGTACTATTGTTCAATCCTGAATTCTAATTACGTTAATTAGTAAGCAGACCTGAAGCAAAGTATATCCTGATCACTCCTTGTAAATGTTATCCCGTAACTAAACTGCAATTTGATTTTAGTAGAAACTGCACATTAAAGTTTGATGCTAAAGCATTAAAAGTTGGGATAATATTAATTTAATTAATATAAATAAATAATATAAATTTCTCGACACTTTAAAGCTGCGATTTAGTAATAAACGCTCCAAATTCAGGTCCTAAACTATAGAATTCTTGGGGTTTTACTTATATTACAAAATTTCGACAGAGTTCGATAGAAGCAAACTCGGAAGTTGAGCACAAATAATTTTCAAACTTTATCCAAATCGAATTAGGCACTAAAATAAGAACTCCTCGAATCTGTCAATTTCGTGGCATATGCTATAATGGCGGTGTTGAACTGCGATAAAATATATGAAATGAAACTTTTAAGTTAATAGAATGAAACTATTATCCCGTACAAATAGTTCAGGATGAAGG
Source organism: Hyalella azteca (assembly GCF_000764305.2). NCBI lineage: Eukaryota > Metazoa > Arthropoda > Malacostraca > Amphipoda > Hyalellidae > Hyalella > Hyalella azteca. Next base: position 1,097 of record NW_025931775.1, on the reverse strand, counting down.
GGCCTAAAATGTTATAGAACTGTGATAAATATTACGTTACAAAACTGTGACTAATTATATTGTGAAAAAGTAGAATAGGATATGAAATTGGCGAATGAAAAGGTATGAAACTACAACCGACCCCTTTAATTACTTTATCTAAAGCCAATTTTAAGGCAGACCAAGTTTATAGGAAGTTGATTATAGACTTTCAATATTATGCCAAAAATTGTGCCAGAGAGTAACCTTCACCCCTCTTAACCCCCCTGCATCGTCGCTTACCTCCTCCCCGCATATGTGCATGCTCTTGCATGAGTGCATGAGTTATTGAGTATGGGTGACTCTGTGAGGTTATGTGCATTAGTGAGCTTCAAGTCACAAAAATTGTGCAGCGCCTTTGTGTAACTAATGGCTTCAATTCGTACCTGAACATTATTATGCTGAAAGTATATAAAGATTGAACACTAATTGCTGCTAACACTCGAAGAAATACAATTCGATGAGAGTCCATATAATAAAAGATCATCGATCATTTCATGAAAGATCTTATGAAATAAACAAGAATCTTTCACAGTTTCATGAACTGTCATTTAAATGTGACGTCAATGTGAAAATTTAGCTAGAGGTTTTGCATCGATAAGTTTCAATCACCCATTAGGTCACTTTCATTGCGTTCCCGATGACATCCTTCAGTTTGCTTCTATGACCCTCACTTCTCCAACTGATAAGAAGTCTTTGTTTTGGGACCTTAGGTAAAGGTAGCGGCCAGTTAGCGGGGGTTCAGGATAAGTTTGGTCCATCCCGTCCTACTTGCATTCCCTTCAATCCGCGCTACCACCGGGTTCATGATCCCATTGGCATTTTCTCCGAGGCGAATTACCACTTGAGTGAAATAGTAATAGGTATCGGTCCGATGAGCAAAACTCAGTTCCGCAACTTCCACTAGATATCCAAGGTCAATCTGCAGGAAGGGAGTTCTGTTCTAACCGTTGAGGCAAGAGGTTCCTTGTGCTAAGCTCCCGTGACAGTAGCCGGCTTCGGCCGGCTGCTACGTCATCCTTTCTAGAACTATCTAGTATTTTTCTCGAACTTTGAAAATGCCGTACTGTCCCGCTCCG
>NW_025931774.1:0-671 GCF_000764305.2 Hyalella azteca | reverse complement strand
AAACTGCATAAATATTTGCACATTGAGTGCTCATTTCTTTAATTGTAGCTGGATACTCGAAAATTCGACCTATTTTAGGAACAACGCATGCCTGTTTTTTGTTTACGTGTTACGTGGAGGTCCCGGTTTGTTAATTTGCAATTTAAGTTCTCTATGAAGTCTTTTATAATTTTATAATTGATTTCCAGAATAAGGGTGACGCCGTTGCATGATGATCATGGACACTCAGATAAAAAGTCATATTTTCCAAATAGTGACTGTGTTAGTGTAGTATTAGGGAAACATTTTCCCTAACAAAAGTTAGAGGCGGGACCGACACTCCATTAGGTGCCGCCTAAGACTCGGAGAGCCCGTTCAGGTTAATATGCAATTTAAGTTCTCTATGAAGTCTTTTATAATTGATTTCAAGAATGAGGGTGACGCCGTTGCATGATGATCATGGACACTCGGATAAAAAGTCATATTTTCCAAATAGTGACTGTGTTAGTGTAGTATTTGGGAAACAGTTTCCCTAACAAAATTTAGACGTGGGCCTGACGCTCCATTAGGTGCCGTCTATGACTCGGAGAGCACGCAAATCAGCAGCTCATGTCCGCTTCGGCTCTGGGGTTTGAATGTCAACCTCTGGGCAGCTTGCAAGCTCGGTATGACTCGGCTCGGCCAACTCTGGC
>NW_025931773.1:0-780 GCF_000764305.2 Hyalella azteca | reverse complement strand
TAGGCTAATTACAGTGCGGCTCTCACGCATGTTGCATGCACGGACCGTCCAATGTTGGGATCAATCGCCTAAACCACTAGCAAAAATATTGTATAGACTTAAACTTCACGTGCTCTTTATGCTTTTGCAACGTTTTGCAATTATTAAAATATCTTAAACTAAATAGGTTGAAAAGTATTTAACTTTCAATAGAGCGGACAGACAATTCATGTCCTGAATCATTGAAAAATGAGACAGATTATTTCAACAGTGGATATTCAACTCGGACTATTATCGATAAATTTGAAACACATAACCCCGCTCATTCTTTTTTAGCGCATTTCCTCATTATGGAAAAAATCCCTATTGTAATCGTCATGTCCGTCCGTCCGTCTGTCTGTCCCTCCGTGACTTCACGTTTTTGTCAACGAGAAAATGCGCTCTTTTTCACTCACTGCAGTGAGTACTGAGTTACATTTTTTGTAATATATATTCATATTTCTCAATTCATGTTCTGCTCAAGAATTACCTAACAAATTGTACACTCAAATTACACAATAAATTCCATGCAATTACTACACCAAATTCTTAACGTTTGTTGGGCGACAAACTGAAGGAATATCGCGACCATTAATTTAGAGAGTAACGCGAGGTGGGGACAGGTGACGTCATGCTAATGGCCTCGAGACAGCCCTTACCATTAGTAATCCCAACCATAGCACATATCATGATCCTCTATAGTCCTTGGATCCTACCAGCACCAGTCAAGATCCTCTATAGTCCTTGCCCGGCCCCGCTCCG
>NW_025931772.1:0-896 GCF_000764305.2 Hyalella azteca | reverse complement strand
TCGAATATGTCAGGACCGAGCATGGAGAGGAAGCTGTTCATAAGTTGGTTCAGGTCCGAGCCAGGGGTCAGGCCTCGCATGTCAACCTGTCAACGCAGGGAAGAAGATGACATTATTGGTCATTATGAGTGAAAATATTAATTACTATCATGATTTGCTTCATAACTATCATACTAGTGACTACTAATTCCGATCGGGATTTTAGAGAATTTATTTTTGGGCCACTCTCAGGATTGAAATGACATTATTCCATCTAATTATCTTGAACATATTTTTGATCCATGTACTAATTCTTCATGATTAGGAAGTGAAATTAGCAATATATGTGCTAATAATTCGACCAATGTATAAAATAAGACAAACTATGATTGTTCTCTCTCAAGCATTAACTATAACAGGAGTAATATTTTAAATATCTTCTCCCTATCAATTTTTTTTTCTTCGCCCTATCAATAAATTGTGTATTTAATCTAAACTTATACGCTTACACGGTTTATCTTCTTCAGTTCACGATTTCTCACACTGTCTGTATTTAAATGTTGTCTTAACGAACAGTTATGAAACAGACTCAAACAGTGCAGGTCTACTATCATCATATAATGCAGCCATAAATTTAAAATAATGCTTCTGGAACATTTAATCCATAAGCGCCGGTAGTAAATACGCTCATAATTATATGACTGTGATTTCTAGGTGGAAGTTTGAATTGAAACATGCAGACGCATTCACAAGCCTCAATATTATACGATATTGCAATATCTGGTTAAAATATGAACTGAAACATGCACGTCGCTTTCATGTGCCTCATTTTGACATGTTGTTGCGTTATCTAAACAGAACTTCAAACTGAAACATGTACGTCTCTTTTATGTGCCTCATTTTAACATGTTGTTGCG
>NW_025931771.1:0-300 GCF_000764305.2 Hyalella azteca | reverse complement strand
GCTGATAAACAGAGCTGTTACGGCGCTGATAAACAGAGCTGTTACGGCGCTAATAAACAGAGCTATTACGGGTCTGATAAACAGAGTTGTTACAGCGCTGATAAACAGAGCTGTTACAGCGCTGATCTTACCTTATGACCTTATGATGAGTTTAGGACGTCGCAGTCCACGGTCACGCTGATGCGCCGCCTTCGTCGTCCTCCGCCTCCGAGTCGTCGTCGGATGTAACGTTGGACGTGTTCCGTCTATTAGCCCTCATTTGGGCACGCTGATGCAAGATGCTGTTGCTTGTCGCTTGCT
>NW_025931770.1:0-854 GCF_000764305.2 Hyalella azteca | reverse complement strand
CCTCTATGTTCTACTTTACTACCTCCATGTTCTACTTTACTACCTCCATGTTCTACTTAACTACCTCTATGTTCTACTTTACTACCTCTATGTTACTACCACTGCATGGTGGTCTTGCTGCTTACTGACTACTTAACTACCTCTATGTTACTACCACTGCATGGTGTGTCTTGTTGCTTACTGACTACTTTACAGTCGCTACGTTACTGGCTCGACTTTACAGTCACCGTTTTACTACCACTGAGTAACTGGTCGTCTGGCTTACTGCCTATACCTTGCCTACTGTCTTTGGATATTTGATCTTACTGCTCACTAACTAGCCTTACTGCCTTTATAATATTAGCCTTTACTTTACTGACTCTATAATACTAGCTTTTACTGCCTTATAATTCTGATAATCATTGAATGGTTGCAGGACTCTGGTACTTGGTAAATTTGATTGCTTATGCAACTATTCTGAATATTTAATTGCGCGGCGAAATAGCCTTCAATAATAGTTACTTTGAAGCTACCTCATCTTAAAGCTACGCTTAATTTTACTGATCATGGACTAGTTCATCAGCTTTTCATGTAATATTTCACTACGATATGTTTATTAACATGATGTTTACTACGTACCAGCAATGACGGCACTATATAATAATGAATGCACATAGCAATACTTCTCAACACTGACAGTCACGAGCAGCAATAAATAAGAGCAGCAATAAATAAGAAAAACAGCACTAACATAAGAGAAGCAGAAAAAACGACGATAAAAGCCCCAACAGCAGCGACATCAAAAGAGTAAGAAAAGCAACAGCATAGATAACGATAACATCGACAACAATAATAACAACAACGACAACAAGACG
>NW_025931769.1:0-292 GCF_000764305.2 Hyalella azteca | reverse complement strand
TCCAAAACCGAATGCCTTGGAAATATTTGGAAACCGGATGCCACCTTTCATTCTCCTTGGTTGCATTCTCCGATTCCGAATGCAGCCTGTCATTTCATTGAGACCAGAGGAGAGAGTCAGTTGCGTTGGAAGCGAAAGCACGTGTTTGAAGAGCGTTCCGTGAAATAACCGGTTAATTTTGCAATTTAAGTCCATACATCACTTAAAGTTATAAAATTTTTGTGTAATCCATCCTAAATTAATTTTAGTTTCTTTAGAAAAACCCAACTGGCTTTCTCCCACAAAGGTTTGC
>NW_025931768.1:0-491 GCF_000764305.2 Hyalella azteca | reverse complement strand
TATTTTCGCCACAAACGCCACGGTCCAAACCTGCATGAAAATGCATTTACGTTCGACTTCACACTCGGTGATAAATTGAGGTTCTTCTCATTAGTGACCCGAAAAGCAAATAGGGAACATGATATCGGATTCAATTCCCATAGAGAATGAGATCATGCATTCTTGATGATTGTAATGTCGTGTTTGTGAGTACAGTTGTGTAATAGGTAATCTCGTGTTTGTGAGTATAGATGTATAATGTGTAATCGCAGCTTTCTGCATATTATTGTGAAATAGTTAAATTTAAAATATTAATATTAAAGTTTAAGTTCTTAGTAGGCTTTACCCGTGATGGTGAAGCGTCCAGCCACCTTGAACATGTATTGAGTGTATCCAAGGAATGATAGAGCTCCGTCACCCCAGTCCGTGTAGAAGGGTCCTGAGCTGTTCACCGAGACGCTCACAATCTGTTGTTAAAATAAAAAGGAGGAATCTCGTTGGCTCTTTAAATA
>NW_025931767.1:5123-11179 GCF_000764305.2 Hyalella azteca | reverse complement strand
CTTATAGGAGCCGTACGCATCAGAGTCAACTGTTGATACACTCTTACTTATAGGAGCCGTACGCATCAGAGTCAACTGTTGATACACTCTTATTTATAGGAGCCATACGCATCAGAGTCAACTGTTGATACACTCTTACTTAGGAGCCGTACGCTTTAACATTTTCATACATTATGTAATCAAATAGTAATCAGCTTAAAGGATTTCCATGCCACTTGTTTGCCCCACTCAGAAGTTTTTAACTGTTGATACACTCTTACCTAGGAGCCGTATGCGTCAGAATGGTCTTCATCATCACTCCACTCGTTCTACTCGAACGAGCATCTCCACGCAGACGACGTTGACCCTATGCCTGACCTGGAGAAGGGCTGGGGTATGCCCTCTCCTCCGTGTTGCGGGTCCGTGGTGCCGTATGCTCACACCAGACAGGCGCCCCCCTTCACCAGGGTCATCACGGGACCCACCGTCGACGTCTGGCAGCCCAAGCAGAAGGACATGGACGTGGTGGCTCCTGGAAGGTAAGATCACTTCACAAATGAGTAGAGAATTACACCTTATAGTGGTACTTTGAATACGAAACGAACAATAATTCGATAAGTTGAGGTGTGCGTAGATTTCGTAGCCTATGGAAAGAATTCGTTGGTGTATGGTAAACTTCAATAAGGCATCCGACTAGTAACGGTATAAGAGCAAAATTAAGTGGCAGCTCTAAAAATTAACTCAATAAGGTATCTCAATAGTAACTGTCCAAGAGCGGTATTGAATGGGAGCTTCGAGAAAGTTGCACTAATTGATGCAGAAAGATTTTTCGCGAAGTCGAATTCTGTCGCCTTTATAAAAAAATGTTGTCGATGCGTCAGTCCTAAACGCGTAGACTCCCTTGAGTAATATTGTGCCAAAGCTAATCGGTAGTCATAAATAACGGTCATACTCGGCAGGCGATGTACGCAATCGCATCAATCAATTCTCATTCCGTTCCATTAACTAATTGGTTCTAAATCCTTATTAACACTCGTACTTCTGATATGCTAATTAACTTGGGAGGAAAAGAGCAAACAGAATTTTATATTTAATTTATTTAATTTTTTCAAACAGAAGGTTTGAATTTTCTACAGGAGTATAGTTCAAAATTTTTGTCCAAACCCTCAAATAAAGTGTTCTGCAAGATGGGCAAAATTTGCTCTTCAATTCCTGCAATAATGCATTCTGGAATACGGATCGAATTAGCATAGTGTGAATACATTATAAGTGCTGCAATAATGTATTCACATCATAAGTAGAATACGCAGCCTTCAATGCGTCACAAACATACACAATTCAGTAACGACAGTAAAACTTCTCTAAGGCCCACGCAGTATATTTACCCCGCAGTCTGTGTGCTATCATTTCTTGCACTGATCTATCATCAGAGTCTTAGGCCTTTCTTTTCTAAATTGTACTCAATTGTACGCCCACTCACACTCATTATTAAGAAGTGCTTCATGTACTTATTATTGGAGCAACCTTTTGGTGATAACGCAAATTACTTTGAAAATAATTCATGGTTAGTGAATCATAACTTTTTTACAATGAATCAATATTCGTCGTTCATTGTGTTTCAAATTGGGTTTATAGGGTGTTTGTCTCGATGTTTCAATTGAAATTTGAGAAAATGATCAAGCTCCCGTCAGTCTACAGAACAACGTGCCGAATTTAATGCAGCGACAATTTATCTACGAATCAGTTGATGCTTGAAGATTTGCATTCCTTTCCTCCTAGCAAGTTAACAATTAGATGACATTCTACAAGCGAAAGAAATTAACCACTGTTGAAACGGCAGTTCAATAAGAAGGCTTTCCTAGAGTCTCCTTGCTAATTTTTCGACTAAACTCATCTTGTTCTCTAATCTAATGACTTATGGAAGGTATCAGATAACTTGACAATCATTACTAATTTCATTTCCATCATTCATATTATAGTCTTCAGAGCGCTAAATACTTCATTTCTAAAACTTTTAATAGCTTTGATCTACTGTATATACCAGACTGAAAATTCCCTCATTGCTTAATACTCCAAATGAACTTGAGTTCTCAATCAAGAAGATTTTTTTTATCGAGCAAAGGAATATTGTAGACATGTACAAACTAGAGCTGCGCAATAATACCTATGAGGCATGTCATTACCTTGAGAGGCGGCGTTAGCCGGTGCAGCGTGCGTGACTACCGTGCACCTACATCATGACACTGCTCTACTTAGCAGGTTACTCGCTCTACTGTGAGGGAGGGGTACTCGCTCTACTGAGGGAGGGGTACTCGCTCTACTTATAAGGGCACTCGTTCGACTTAGAGAGGTACTCTCTCCATTTGTAAGGGTACTTTCTCTACTTATAGGGGTACTCTCTCTACGTAATTATAGGGGTATTCTCTCTACTTATAGGAGTACTCACTCTACTTATAGGAGTATTCTTTCTACTTATAGGGGTACTCGCTCTACTTATAAGAGTACTCTCTCTACTTGTAGGGGTACTCTCTCTACTCATAAGAGTAGTCGCTCGCACTGCTTCGAACAATTTGCTCAAAATGAATTTATCTGCTCTTCTTGAGCTCGTCTCGCACTATTCATGCACCGTATGCAAGGTGCTTATCAATTATGAAGTTCTAATTTTACTCGACCTCTTACCGCTCTATTTGCGCACCATATGCGCCCAACTTGCATTACGCATGTCAATTAGTTCGCTCGTCCTAAGTTTGGTTCATACTCTACACTGTTAGAAAAATTACCGTTAACGGTATTATCGGCGTTTCAGTGGCCGGTCGGCACGCGAAAAGAAACACCGTGTCGCCGTTTTTATTCTAATTAAACACTAGAAATCCGTAAAACATCTGATAAAAACGGCGAAACGGTTTATTTTCACGGGGCGACCGGCCACTAGAACACCAGTGGGACCGTTTTTTCACCATTTTTTCTAACAGTCTACAAGCGTATTTCTTCCTCTACTTGCGTCGCAAGAGCGACGAACCTCTTTCTATTTGGACTTCACTCTAGCTTCGTAGTCATAAAGTTGTCATCATGTTTTTCCGTAATATTGTTGCTGCTATTAATTGCATAATTAATAGCAGCATAAACAGAATTAGAAGAAAATAAGGTTGATTAATAATTCACGGCATATGTTTTCTGAAAACACCAAGCTAAAACCCAAAGAGCATCGATGAAAATTAATGAAAAAAAGACAAAATACATTTTTTCCAATATTATACATACCCAATTTTATTCTCCACATTAAATGGTACGTTTACCTTTAACACTGAGTTAGTCAAATATTATTTTTAGTATAATATATACTAAAAAAATATATGCACCACAATAAATGTTTAGCACCGCTGTATATAGCGTCTTTATAATTTTTGTGTCCTTGCATTAAGTCAGAAAATATTTGTAATATTCTGTGATATAATTTTATAACTAACTCACTTTCTATAGTGGAATGATACCTAGAAAATTCATTAGGCTTCCACTACTATCATTCTAAACAATGCAGGACAGCTCACTGCAGTATTTCTAAAGGAAAAAACCTTGATGTTCTCAAATTTGGTCTCACCTCCATATGCATTTCTTTACTTTCACCCTCATACTGGTATACCCATAAAGGCACCTCGGCCGTGTACTTTCTTAAGCAGAAGACAGCCCAGATATTCCGACGAGTCTCTAAGCCAAAGCTTGGTCAGGGAGGTTTTAGCGTGAGACTTTTGGCGTTGTTGGTGCGCTTGCCAGTAACGAGTCGTAGTCATTTAGCCTTGCCGGCCGGGCGTTTGCTGACCTAAATTGGGCCATTAACTAAGCCAGGAGGTGTATGAGAGAGCCCTTGGTGAGCGCTTCTAATATAACCTTATGATATTGTCATGAAATTCAATGGCTCGCCAGCTTGCCAATCTACATGCACTCAGTCTGCCAAATAAAGCCAGCATTTCCAACATGTACGACCTCAATAGTTGCTCAATTTTCCAGCTGAATTTTTCATTCTCAAGAAAATACTAAAAAAATCTGTTTGTTTTTCGCCGGTTAATGCCAGCTGCGCCCCGCAATCTCCGTGACCAACATCGTGTAATAAACTAAATTTCCTTTGCTTCGATCCGTTGTAGTAAAAGAAGGGAAACAGTTACATAATGTTGCAAATGTGTTGAACCATTATTCACATATGATTTTAGATGAAATACAACAACAATCAGGAATATAATGGAAAAATCAATTATCACGGTGATAAAAGTAACTAATTAATCATGTATCTTATATAGTGAGTTGTTGGTACTAATTATTTTCACTATCTTATATCGTACGATTATTTCAGAGATCGGCAATAGCAATATATTTCGATGCCCATTACAGAAGTGAATGGGAATCGAAAATTTTCAGAAAAAAAAAATAAATTAGAGTATCTCATGTTCACCTCTGCATGATAATTATTCGTAGAATAATAAACCGAACATTCATAATTAAAAAGTTATTGTCATCACTTATATTGCAGGATCACATCTTATATTTGATTAACGCGAATCTTACGAGGATCGCATTCTCGAAGACTGTTTTGACAATCAATCATAACCTCTCATGTGATCCACGTCTCATGAGAGAATATTTATCTTATTTAACTCGTATTTTCCTGTTTCTCTTTACAATTATCAATAGGATTTACTCATACTTCCATGCTTCTCTTTACAATTATCAATAGGATTTACTCATACTTCCATGCTTCTCTTTACAATTACAATAGGATTTACTCATACTCCCATGCTTCTCTTTACAATTATCAATAGGATTTACTCATACTTCCATGTTTCTCTTAACAATTATGAATAGGATAGGATTTACCCATAATTCCATGCTTCTCTTTCCAATTATCAATAGGATTTACTCATAATTCCATTCTTCTCTTTACAATAATCAATAGGACTTTCTGTGAAAATTATCCACACTCACCTCATCACGGATATTTATTTTCTGACAGGATCGCAGACTTGACGGCGTGGTTATCAATAGGATTTTCTATGGCAATTATCCACACTCACCTCATTCGCGGACTTTTATTTTCTGACAGGATCGCGGACTTGACGGCGTGGGTGAACTCGTCGACAGGTAACGTGGTGTTGGAGTGGACTGCTGTGGGCAGTGACAGAGACTGGGGCCGCGCGCACCATTACGTCGCAGCCGTCACCTCTTCCAAAGCGCAGGCCGCGAACGCCTGTACAGGCAAACAGCTCAAGGGTCTGCCGCATCCAGCACCTGCAGGCGAACGTGAAGAAGCTGCCGTGGATCTCCGTGTAAATGATAAGGTGAGCGAAATTTGTTAAATATTCTGGACTTTGTTGTTGATGTGAGGTTTTATGTGTCGCCAGATATCCACGGGCGACGATTGAAAGCGAGGTTGATGCTCAAGTAAAGTGGTTGACATACAGAGCTAAGATTCTCAATGTAAAAAATAGATAAGTGAAATACCTCGTGAGTGATTGAACTGTACGTAACAAGTATTGGAAAATTACTACTATAATCTATTACTCGAAGCATCTTCAAATTGATTTATAATTACTTAGATTCACTAAAAACTTAATAGCAAAGAAAACTCCACAAAAATTCATAGTATCTTTAAAGAAAACGTTTCGGAGTCCAGCTCCATCGTCAGTTCGAAAATTCTAGAACACAGATAAATCAGTGATTAGTACAAGTCAAGAATACAACGAAAATCCTAAGCTGCAAAACCTACCTATTTACAATTTCAAGCGGGTAAGAGCTAAAAGCTAAATTCAAACTAGGCCTATGTTTAAAAATATACAATGATTCTAAAATGCGCAAATCAGAAACACCGGAACTGGAAGCTAAAACTTTGAAGTCACTGTCAGAAACTGGAACATCGCACTGCTCGGCGTGAACCCGCACAGCCGAATGAGGTGGGCGCGACAGTAAGTTACCAGTTCTACAACTCCTGCCCCTATGTTCTGCGACCCGAGAATAAAGATTGCGAGACGTCATTCCGACGTACGCAGATGCACATCGTGCACAACTATATTTATAAACTAGGGACGCTC
>NW_025931767.1:0-4738 GCF_000764305.2 Hyalella azteca | reverse complement strand
ACAGTGACTTCAAAGTTTTAGCTTCCAGTTCCGGTGTTTCTGATTTGCGCATTTTAGAATCATTGTATATTTTTAAACATAGGCCTAGTTTGAATTTAGCTTTTAGCTCTTACCCGCTTGAAATTGTAAATAGGTAGGTTTTGCAGCTTAGGATTTTCGTTGTATTCTTGACTTGTACTAATCACTGATTTATCTGCGTTCTAGAATTTTCGAACTGACGATGGAGCTGGACTCCGAAACGTTTTCTTTAAAGATACTATGAATTTTTGTGGAGTTTTCTTTGCTATTAAGTTTTTAGTGAATTTGCGATTCAAGCAAACGAGTGATATTATTACTTAGATTCATGTTCGTAATTACATTCATCCCATTAGCCCATGAGTATATTCTTATTTTTTAATTCAATGACACTGATATCAATTTTATATTTATCAGTCGTTGTAATTGAATTAATTAAGCTGTCGATTTTTTTTCCTCCTGCAATATGTTTCCTTTATTCCTTCCTTGTTTTCCACCTAAGTGAATGAGGGAAAAAGAAATACAATAAAGTAATTATAATTTTATGTGATAAGAGATTTGAGTGAGCAGGAATCAACATTATAATAGTAAACAAATTTTCAAGGAAAACCGATAATTGTGATAAAATATAAACTTTTCCTCATTTCGTTATGGTAATAATTGTTCTTATATATACTCTTCTAATTTCGCTGAATACAACAATAATGAATGGCATTATAATCATATGATACCCTAATAAAATAGTCAAGATATGTCCCTAGGCAAAAGTGAATTTATATGGCATTTAATTCTCTGCAATCGGTTGCCGCGGAAGCTGTACGAACTGAAAAGAAAGAAGTTAAGCAATTTTGGTCGCGGCTTGACGTCATTAAGCTTGCTAATTACCAGCTAATGCTGCCTCCAAACTTTGTCTCTAGTTAAAAAGTTGCCTTGTCTGATTTTCTTCAAGATTGACCAAAAGCTGACTTGAAATTCTATGATAGAAGAACTGAAATATATGCGGCTCATTAATGTAATGTTTGCTCTTACGGAAGAATGAACAGTCGGAAAAAAGACGCAAAGGAAATTGTTGTCAGAATATCTGTAAGAAATTTGACACGGAGAGTTTTCGTAATTAAATGACAGTGTTTGGAAAAAGTTCATTTGAAAAACATATATATAACCATGGGTGGGAGGTTAAATCAGTAGGACGCTCGTGATAAATTTCTGTTTTTAAATTGAAAAGTATGTTTTCAGTTGTTTCAGAACATGTCCTCGATTTGCTGCCCCAGTGTTTTCTTAGTCAGTAAACTAGTGTTTAGCTTTTTTGATGAAAAATTCGTCCAATTTTTTTACATAATAATATTGAAAATAATAATAATGATAATAATAATAATAATAATAATAATAATAATAATAATAATAATAATAATAATAATAATAATAATAATAATATTGAAATGAAATAAATTAATTTCTGTTTAATTGATGTGTGGGTTAAGGAAACCGATCAGGTGCTCATAATTAGACACTCTGCTAGTCATAATTTGAGTTTTTTATGGGAGATATTTCGATGAAATTTCTTGATAATAATATTACAAATTTAGAAAACTTCGAAATATTTTGTGATGAAACATGACGACCTATGTTAACATGGAACACCAAAAAAAATATTTACGGTGTTCGACGCAGCATGTTGCTCTTGGTTGAACGATGCCATATCTCACTCTTTTTAATAAGCGCGGTAGCGGGAATCCCTAAATGAGGGAGTATTAGCGCCCCGCTCGGTCTTGTCTCTTCCCTGGTTTTCGGGAGTTCTCGTGACTTTTTTTTCTCCTCTGCAGAGCTCGTTATCTCTCGTGTTGTAAATCATTGAAAATATTAGGCGCAAAAAATATATTTACCCTCTAAAATATACGGTGAAGCCATTTCCACACCAGTTGAGTTGAAAATATTCGGTTACTCACCTTTTTAGCGCATTTTCTTATTTTTGAAAAAGCGCTATTGTGCTCGACATGTCCGTCCGTCCGTCTGTCCGTCTGTCTGTCTGTCTGTCCGTGACTACGTTTTCGTCGTCGAGAAAATGCGCTCTGTCATTCACTGCAGTGAATACTGAGTTACATTTTTTTGTCTCCCCTGCAGAGCTCGTTATCTCTCGTGTTGTAAATCATTGAAAATATTAAGCGTACAAAATATTTTGTATCTGCTAAAATATACGGTGAAGCCATTTCCGCAGAAGTTGAATTGAAAGTATTCGGTTTATAACTTTTTTTGGTATTATGGTATTTCAAGTGTAAATTAAATATAATTAATAATTGTGGTATTCCAACTATAAATTGAAAGTTTAAATTGAGTAATGACTTGTATGTTTCAGCCATAGACGCTCGTTATAACAGTGACGTTAACGTTGTGGTGAATTTTACCTGTATAGAGTTGTCTACATAATACATGTTTTTTGATCAAAAATCTCGCTTCACTGGATTTACAGTGTTGTGGTTGAGGATTATTCTATCGAAAATTCAAATAGAATATCAAACAGGCGAATAGCTGATCAAACAGTTTTATTTACGCTCAAGAGCCTCAGTCAATTTTAAGCGTCACAGACTGCTGGTTGGTTAACAATTATTTATGGTATTTATTCATGCAATTTTTAATGTACGCTTAATGTGATTTATTACAAACTTTTTCAAGTTTTTTACTATAAGATCAAATAATAGCTAGATCATATATTGTAAGATCAATTAATAGCTCTAAAGTAGATAAATTCATGTTTGGTTTAAAATATGATAAATCGGGATAATCTCAACTATATTTTATAAACAGGCTGTTGGGGACAATTCAATAAATAAGCATTCTAACCCCAAACACTTGGCCAATGATCGCAAATATAGGATGAATAAACGAATAAGAACTGATGAATAAAGAATTATAATAATGAATGAACGATATATACAAGAAAACAAATTACAAAAATGTCAAGGCAACTGTACATTAAGGGCAAATGCCAGAGAAAATAAATTTTCTGAATTAAATAGTTAAATATTGTAGCGTTGCGTGCTGCGTTACTAACTTCATCACTCGAGGCAATGTAGATGACTGGAACTAAATTTACACAGATGTTGGTGTCACATTCTTCACTTTGATAGCTGCCACATGTTAGAGCAAATGTGTTCTCTTGTTTGTTTCCGCCTTTAATAAATTATATGTGCTGAATGTAAGCTGTTGACTTGTCCGTTGAAACATCATTTTTGGGGGTACATCGTTGCTCGATTAGGATGAAATATTCACTCAAAGAAAGCCACATTTTTGCTGTTAGCAAGAGTGCACAGATATTACGAGCGTACGATTGGAAAATTTTCTCACGTAAAAGACCGGCCATGCATGTTGAATGCTCGAATGTCCGTTGACTTATAAATGAACAACGACTGAAGAGTGCGCGATTGAATGATAAAAACAATAACATGGGCAAGCTTTCAATCTTACGTCAAACAGACATTTTATTTATTACACTAATCTTCGCTTCATGTATTGTTTTTTTAATTAAATTTTTGTCATTAAATGTGGATTGACGTCGTAAATAATTTTTGAGGGCGTATCAACAATGCCTATCGCGTCCAAATTTCGAGTCTAAATTTTTGGTGCTGTCATCATTCGGTATAGCAGGAAGGGCAGTGAGGGCTTTATGAGAGAAACTTGGATTAAAATTTATTGACAAAAATTTCACTCTATAAGTTTAAATTAAAATTTCCTCAAATTTCTCCGACTTGAGTTCAATAGCTGACCTATGTTAAACGTAATTGAAAGGGTCTTTCTATTCAAAACTTTTTCACGCATGAAATCATTAACTGGATTTGGGGATATGCGTTTTTCAAATCACATAAACGATATCTACCCTGAGCAACACTTAATAAAGCTGATTCAATTGACATATATGTATGGCAAGAATCGTTTTGTCGATTTTAGGTGCAGCTTTATTTTGCAAGAAAACCCTCAATATCTATACACAAGCCAGCTACACAAAACCAATTATTCGCCAATAAAAATTTCCCTTAAGTCACGCCAATTTCCTTAAAGTCGCTTAAATTTCCCTAAAGTCAAGCAAATTTCCTTGAAGTCGCGTAAATTTCCCTAAAGTCAAGCAAATTTCCTTGAAGTCGAGCAAATTTCCCTAAAACCGTGCAAATTTCCACGCAAATTTCCTTAAACTCACGCAAATTTCCCTAAGCTCACTCAAATTACCCTAAAATCATGCAAATTACCCTAAACTCACGCAAATTACCCTAAACTCACGAAAATTTCCCTAAACTCACGCAACTTACTCTAAACTCACACAAATTTCCCTATACTCACGCAACTTACCCTAAACTCACGCAAATTACCCTAAACTCGCGCAAATTACCCTAAACTGACACAAATTACCCTAAACTCACACAAATTAACCTAAACTCACACAATTTACCCTAAACTCACGCAAATTACCCTAAACTCACACAAATTACCCTAAACTCACGCAAATTACCCTAAACTCACGCAAATTACCCTAAACTCACGCCCAGAAGACGCTGTTCGTGTGCATGCGCGCCGTGGACGCCTCAGGCAACAGCGGCGCCCCCAGCAACGCCGCCCCCGTCTGGCTGCCGCGGCCTCCCGCCACTGACAGAGTCACCCTCAGGGACCAGCGACTGGGTGAGTAGAGGGTGCAGCAGCTGACAGAGTCACCCTCAGGGACCAGCGACTGGGTGAG
>NW_025931766.1:0-620 GCF_000764305.2 Hyalella azteca | reverse complement strand
TGTGTCGTCATCTGATTTTCTGTATTCACTATGTGCTAAACCCTTTGGAGAGCGAACATTGAAATGTGCATAAGTTCAAAGTTATGAGCCCAGCACAAGAAATTATGCTCTTTTAAGAGGTATACACGAACTCATAAGCATGGGCCTATTTCTTCAGTGCCGACACTTCTATTCTATTCTATGAGCATTTTCAGAAGTTTGAATTTTGACACAAAATCACAGTTGAAGAATTCATAAACATAGTGACTACATTAAAACTATTTTCTGGTAATTTTCTATGCAAGCGGTTAGTACAGCGGTTAGTAAATACTTGCTACTTTCTGAATACAGATATTCATGGTTGAACCATGACCGAGATTGAACAGTGAGTAGCGGATCCGTCCTTAACCCGCGAAAGCCGAAAAGGTTGAAAATCGGGCTCGCCAAGCTCCCGCGTTTCCAAGTAATCCGCGTTGCTCCGCCGCCATCTTTGTAGACCATTCTTTCGTTCTTGCTCGTTTCAGACCAGTCGGTTGGATGTTTTGATGAATGGTGACAATGGAGAAAGAAAGAGCCAAGCAGAAAGGATTAAGCTATTGTGAAAAACTACTTCCTTCAGCTAGAGACCGTTATTTAAGAAA
>NW_025931765.1:0-48684 GCF_000764305.2 Hyalella azteca | reverse complement strand
GTCTCCTTCCATCAATTTGCGAACCGCCGGATTCGTCAGGACGTTGAAATTATTCTTCGAGTAATTCAATTTTCGATTTTAAACCATATCTAATATACCCTCTGTATGTACTTACGTCATTACTAAATTTCAAATTTATGCGTTGTAAAAAGCTCTTCATCTACTTGATAATTAATATTGCATATTCGAAACGTCGAATATTCTAATAAAATGTCTATCGGTAACCTTATTCAATTTTGTACTTTCCAATCCCATATAAAACCTGATTCGTAAATAGAGAAAAGCAATAAGAAAATCGTCAATAAGATATATTCTCATGTCTTCAATGAAACTTGTAATAAAGAACAGCTTCTGCCTTGCTACATTAAAATGTTTACATATGCATCGTACCAATACATGGGCTTTGTCGACTTTCATCCATATTTATAGACCGTATTCGTGAATATTCAGTACCACTGCAGGCATGAGTATAGGATAACTGGTTGCATCATATTCATCCAAAATTTAAGCAAGTAGAGAAAACTCTCCGAATTTTTTGTTCGATGTCCTTGCCAATCTATTTTTGGTGACACGTCAATTTTTAACCTTAGATGTGGATTTCAACTAAGATATAAGATACAACTATGACGAACTATTTTTCCGAGTTATAGATCAATAATATAATTAATCATTTATCGACTCAGAGAGAAAAACACGGCACCTTCATCAACTCCATATTTTTGAATGATAGTATGTCTGTTACCTCACATTCGAGGCCGTCAAAAATTACACTTTCTAGGTAATTTGATTGGATCCTGTGAATATTTAGCTATGTTAATGCTAAAGGCAATTTCTAATATCGCCAATAGAAAACGTTCTTATGTGAGATACTATATGATTTGAGCGCGATGGATCAAAATGGAATTTTATACATACAACTTAACTATCTGTAGATAAGTTTTATTAAAATTTTACTTACCTGTTAACGGTGCTTATATACTCGTCAATTTTTTCAGGTGGGTGACCCAGCATTCTGTAAGAATTTCAGGTAATGGTGAGTAACAGCTACTTTTAATATATACGGCAATGCGGGGAGCTTGATTAATATATATGCATATTTTACAAAGTTTTATTAAACTACCGGCTAACGACATGGCGCCAACTGCATAAAACGTTGATGACACTGCATTCGCCACTTCTTTAGGGAAATATTTTTCATTCGTTTCATAATTATTAAAATTTCGGTACATTTCTGTCAGGCTGAAACACAGCAAAGTGCAAAGACCGTATATGATATTTGATGGCTCGCCATTTACGGACAGCGCATTAAGTGCAGACTTTGCTCCTGTGCTAGGAGGGGAATTGCACATTTTTTATCTGATACGAGAAAATTTATTAATACAGTTTCCTGTGTGGGTAGTACTATTTGACTGATGAGTAACAGTTTAGTGTGCTTGCCGTACTATTGAAGTAAGAGATATGAACGATGCTAATAAATGCACTCATCACAATTGCGAACAGGCCAGTAACGTTAATATCATCCAATGAGGTGAATGGCTGACACGCCACTCATTTCAGCAATCGTTCATGCATGTGGATTAGAAAAGCTGGATGAAATACAATTGCATGGATAGAACTACTACAATTTCATCCTCCCAAAAATGGAGGATGAAGTTGAAGTTTTTGAAAATCAAATCAGGAACTAATGGAAACAGTATCCACGATTAAAGGACTTAGACGAGAGTCTCGTTTCGGAACCCTATTAAATGTTTTTCACAAGAAAGAAACCTAGAAGTTGAAATAAATAATAAGCTGTAAAGAATGCAGCATTCTGCAAGTGAATTTTTTGAAGATGTAATTGCCTAAAAATTGCCATCGGAACTGATTTTCCTATAGCCTACCCTCGAAATCAACCATCATAATAAACGAAACTAGAAAATCTCGATTACAACGGAGACTACTTTCTCGTGAGGGCTGCACGCGTGGCTCAGTCAGGACTCAGGAGGCTGAGGCTAGGCCAGTCCTTTTCGTAATTGCACAAATAGGCGATAAACTCAGGAAATTCTCTGCAAATGTTCACCAAAAAACAGTTCCAGACGCTCAAGCGTGTTTTACTTATAATAACTGAATGTACACACCTACGATCCGTTAACATATTTATGAAAAAAAAATCCATTCACTAAACAGGTTAAATTTTTCGATAATTGTGACTATTGGATCGTTATTGGAACTAGAACGTCATTGGATCAATCGCTCGATACATGTGATCTTCATACCATAATTCCCTTCAATTTGTTCAATCTGAACCGTGGCACGGCAATGTAGTTACTTGTGTTGTCAAATTCTGAAAAGTCTAGTATGAGGAAATTACTCTAAAATGATCAGAAAGTTTGCTCCGTGCTCCAAATGATAATAATAAAGCTATGTCAATAAATTATGGTTGATGATGTAGGTTCGCAGTACATTCATAAATCCCAATTTTTTTGTGTCATAAGGTCATTGATCTCCATCGGACTATCAAGAATAGCATAGTTTGTGCTGAATTTTGTTCAACCAATTGCATGTTCAGTAATAATAGTATATATTTACTCGCGTCATACCGCTTAAATTATGAAATATCTGTGATTGATAAGGCTACTAGGAGCTGGATATCTTTTCTGACAAGACGTAAAGAGTTTTATAGCAAGGAAAAGAGTATTAATGATTAAAAACCTTATACGAGTCTCATATCGGAATCCTATTGAATGTTTTTCGCAAGAAGCCTAGAGCAATAAGCAGTGAAGAATGAAGCACACAGCAAGAGAATTTATTGAACGATATAATAGCCTGAAAATTGTTATCGGAACACATTTCCCTATAGCCTATCCTCGAAATCTGTTCAACATTAAAAATGAGAGAAGAAAATCTCGATTGCAAGGGAGACTACTTTCTTGTGAATGCTGCCCGCGTGGCTGTCATGACTCAGGAGGCTGTGGCTGAGCTAGTGCTTCCCATTTGTAATTGTACAAATAGGCGAGACACTCAGGAAAGTTCCTGTAAATGTCCACCAAAAAACAGTTTCAGACGCTCAAGCGTGTCTTACTTATAATAACGGAATAACTTCAACTCTTTTTTAAAAAAGACTCATTTCATATAACAGGTTAAATTTTTCGATAATTGCGACTTTTGGACGATTTTTGGAACTCTGGGACGTTATTGGATCAATTACTCGAAACATGCTATTTTCATACAATAACTCTCTTTAAATTTATTTATTCTGAATCGTGGCACGGGATTTTCCTTACATGTGTCGGATTGAATTTTGAAAAAAATCTAGTACGAGGAAATTAATTTAAAATTAGCAGAAAGCTTGCTACGTATTCCAAATGGTAATAATAAAGCTATGTTAATAAACTATGGTTGGTGATGTAGGTTCGCACTACATTCATAAATCCCAATTTTTTCTGTCATGAGCTCATTGAATCTTCGTCGAAGTATCAGGAATAATTCAGTTTGTGCTCAATTTTGTCTAACCTGTAACATATTCAGTACATCTTTATATATGGCCATTCCATCTCGTATGATGGCTGAGGTCATTAAATAGAAAAAATTGTAAAACTCTTATATTTCGTGCCCGTAGTATTTGGCAACTTGCTTATGGCTGGACATTAGTTTGTGGAGATTACCTGATAATTAATTCAAAGCTTTTGTAGAAAGAATCGTGAAGAATATTTCACAGATTCTTAAAATGAATTTTAGCCGTTATTTGGAAGGATTTACACAGTCGAGTTTCGATTCGAAGGTTTATTTAATGAATTCAGAACAATTAAAATTAACTGTAAGCAGCAACGGCGCTTTCAGTAATAGCCACGATGCTTCATAAGGTTTTCATTCATTTATTCATTTATCCTCGATGAAGTAAAATTCAGTAAGCAATGGCAATGAAAATAAAATAATATTGGCTTGTTCCGAGCGTGGCTAAGTTTAAAGGGCTTCAGGTGTGGTCTCCCAGATGCTGCGACGTAGCCGTGACGCCAGACAACGTAGACGTTACGTAAAAGAAATAACGTAGTACGGTGGAAAGGCTCATCGACAGCACTGGACCCGAAACTTGAGGAATGTAGATACTAGAAAGGAATAAGCATAATCTTGGTCAGGTTCATGCAGGATCTGACAGTAAAATTAATTATCAGCAATTTCAGCAACAAAGAATAAATTAATTTAAGATCTCAACTGACCTGAGGTTTTTGATGCCCAGTGTTACGACTATATGCAAATGGAATGAATGAAGAGTTTTATCTGAGAAATTTAGAGGAACTCAGAGGAGTAGGAAGTTGAACGGAAAAAGACAGCGGGAATAGCTAAAGGTTTCACTGCGTGTTGAAAGAAGATGAAAGACTTAAATTAGGATTGCACATTCCGAAACAGTATAACCAACTGCCCTCGTGAATTGCACGAACCCTCTTCTCGCATAATAGAACTATCGATATTTAATAAATATTGATATACTTTGATTATACTTTGAAATAATTTAAAATATTTGCTGGAATTTGCTATATATATTTATCATACCATATATTTAATAACTTCGATATATATCTGAAATAAACTTAAACTTTGCTATAGATTTGAAATATATTACATATTATTCTGATATAAATTTGTTTAAAATGATACACTTAAAATACGTGTCCAACTTCCCACAGGAGCAAAAATAAGTATAGGTATTGCGAACCAAACAAAAGGAAAATGACACGGCATTCGCACAAAATAAGGGACAGCGAATCAGGTTTATAGGAAGTTTGAGAAATACTTAATGATTGACGAGTATGAAGCTTCTGGAGACACTGATTAGTTCACGGCACAAAACTGTAGTTCGTAAGCATCGCAGATTGACGACCACCGCTCGGAACTGCTTAATGAATCTAAGAAATCTGACAAGCTTGTTCGCCCAGTCTCGGACATTGACTTGTCCGCACAAGCTGGACAAGAGGCAACCGCACTGCGTCGGAACTAAATAATTCAAGATTACCTTTATTATTATGGAAGATTTTTTGGAAATAATATTTAGCTTAGAAATTACAGAAATAATCGGTGAGAAATTTATAATTTCTCACATATTAAAAATGCAACGCACGATAAAAGTCTATATCTCAAAAGTCCTTGCCGTATTTACCCAATAAAATGTTCAATTAAGCTGGATCGAGTTGCTCTCATCTGGGCACTACGAGGTTCGAGGTGAATGCATGCGCTGTAGTGCGGTGATCATCTTTGGCTGATCAGGCGCGTTTCATGCGCATGCCTTCCACGTGTTGGACGTTGATTGTCTGTCTAGTACTAATTTCCCTTCGGGTGGTCACATTAAACCTTAGTGATGCCAAACTTCAGTTATATTGGATAATAATTTATAAAATTTGGCATGCACTCAAAGATCGAATCAGTGCATTAGTGCAGGCTTTCCGCCACCACAGCGAGGTAGTATAGGTTCAGCCCTGCGATGATGAGCCCCTAAACTCACGCCCAGCGATTAACTAGAAGGCGACGATGAAACTGTTCGTTTGAGTTAATCAAACAGCCAATCTACGCGATTCTCAGGATACTAACGCATTCAGGGAAATAAAATACCACTAACTAACTGATCAACATTAACAGTTAATTAAATGAAGCTATAAAACTGGCGAAATACCGCACCTGTACCGCTGTACGACCTTCAAGTTGCACTCGATTACTGCAAGTTTTGGAGCCACTGCCGTGAGGCAACTGAAGAAAAACTCTAGGACCGTTCTTAATAATTGTCGCTAAAAATAAACGGGGATTTATACGTGGATTAAAATAATTTCATAAAACTTTTGAAAAATAAGTTGGGCTCATACAAGTTGGATGTCGTTTTCTGACAACACGTAGAGTTTTATAGCAATGTAAACAGTATCCACGATTAAGAAACTTTAAACTTATGCGCGAGTCTCGTATCGGAATCCTATTAAATGTTTTTCGCAAGAAAGAAACCTAGAGTTTAAAAACATAGCAATAAGCAGTGAAGAATGAAGCATTCTGCAAGAGAATTTATTGAAAGATGTAATAGCCTGAGAATTGTTATCGTAACAGATTTCCCTATAGCCTATATCCTCGAAATCTGTTCAACATTAAAAATGAGAGAAGAAAATCTCGATTGCAAGAGAGACTACTTTGTTGTGAATGCTGCCCGCGTGGCTGTCATGACTCAGGAGGCTGTGGTTGAGCCAGTGCTTCCCATTTGTAATTGTACAAATAGGCGAGACACTCAGGAAAGTTCCTGTAAATGTCCATTGGGACGTTATTGCATCAATTACTCGAAGCAAGCGATCTTCATCCTATAATTTCTTTTATTTTATTTAATCTGAATCCTGGCACGGCATTTTCCTTACATGTGTCGGATCGAATTGCGAAAAAATCTAGTATGAGGAAATTAATCTGAAATTATCAGAAAGCTTGCTACGTGTTCCAAATGGTAATAATAAAGCTATGTTAATAAACTTTGGTTGGTGACGTAGGTTCATACATTCATGAATCCCAATTTTTTCTGTCATTAGGTCATTGAATCTCCATCAGAGTTCCAAGAATAAACTAGTTTGTGCTCAATTTTGTCTGATTTATTGCGTTTCCAGTAAAAAGTTATATATAGGATTAATAGGTAAGCTGAGTCGTTAGTATTTAGCATTTTTAAGGGGGGTGGAGATTTGTATGTGGGCAAAATTACCTAATGATCATTTCAAAGCTTTTGTAAAAAATAATCGTGAAGAATATTTTACAGATTCTAAAAATGGATCTTAGCCGTAATCAAAACTGCAACGCACGATAAAAGTCTGTATCTCAAAAATCTTAGCCGTATTTACCCAATAAAATGTTCAATTAAGCTGGAGTCGCTCGGACAAACTATTGCTTGCAAATTATTGCTTGGGCTCGAAATAGCTCAACAAATTTGAATGAAAAATGAGGCTAATGTCACCAGTAACTTTTTCCGGATTCAACGGCACGGAACAACATTCGTGCAAGCTGAACAATGGAAATGTAAATCACAAGATCTTCTGTGAAAGTGATTCAGCTACCAATACACAAAACATAAGAAAAGAACAGAAAAAACTTACGGTATAATCAAATAGGCCGAAATAGTAGGAATTTATATGAGGCAAAATACGGTCGATTATATTATCTGTATTCATTTCCCTCTTCTTCCACCATTGAGCCCCTAAGGGTTTTATAAAATCTGTTATGAGTCGTATATTAAAGCCGTACTTTGGCATGCGTATGAAGTTTTCTGCTGATTATCTGCTAGCATAGAGTTCGGCATCGTAAAATAGAAGTCACTGTCAGTGAAAACTGTTCAACTGATCTTATAATTTAGCCATCAATATAATGATACGAACGTTGTTTAGAAGGCCATATTTCACGATAGAAAAATATAGATTGTTCTGTTAAGTTGGGGTTGCTGGGCACTACGATGTTCGTATTGCATGCATTTGCGGTAGTGCGGTGAAAATCGTCGGCCGGTCACGAGCGTTTCATGTGCATGTCTTCCTCGAGTTGGACGTTGATTATCTGTCTTGTAATAAAAAATGTCCCTGCATGTGGTTATCTTAAAACTTAGTGACGCCATTGTTCAAGAAGCTTGTAGATGAAGCGATAATGTTCTACATGCCCCGGAGGAGCAAATCTATGCACTGCTGTAGGTTTTGAGCTGTGGCAGCGAAAGTAGCAGAGCTAGACTTCTTCAATTATTTTCTTCCGGAAGTCAAATAGAGCTATATAATAATTCATACTGATTATATCAGAAATTGAATCTCTATATCGAGCACTCAGCTTATTAGCTTATTATTTAGATTCTCACAGACAGAAAACCTGAAATGAATTTCTGGTAGCAATTAAATTTTTTCTTCTAAATAGCCAAGTATTTTCATGTTCCAAGCTTGAGGACCACAAGAGGTTTAATGTTGAACTGCTTCTAATTGTGTTTTTGTAGCGATGATTTTGATTTGTCTCAGCGTGAGAAATATTAAATCAATTGCTTAATATATCTCTTAAGTATCAATAAAATGTCAATTTCATTTTCAATTACGATAATGATTTATTTATGTCCTGAGATGAAATAGAGATTTTGCGGCTGCATGGCTATAGTAACAGTCGTTATCAGCTCGGACTCTGGAGAGGCGGTGCAAATGATCAGCAGGAGTTTCTAAGTTTTATTTTTAATAAGTTTTATAGAAGAAAACCGCTAACAATTTCCTTTTTTAAACGATAAATACGAGAGGCTGGATGTTACCTGTTTTTTTTTTTTCCTGGAAAAATGAGCCCTAAAGACAACACCTGAGATCGGCGGGAATGCAACAACAATGTTGAGAAATGAAACTAAAATCCGAATTCTGATCAAGGTTACTACGTTCTATCCAGATTGCTGCAAGTGCCGTGCCTGCTTTGACAGGTCCTACAATCGAAGCCTGCATCGGTCTCCGTAACTACAGCCAGGGCTACACGGAGCGGCCGTGCGATGCCAGGAGAGTTACACCTTACGAGTGCCAAGCATCACGCTCATGCAAGACATTTTTGCGGTCAACCTAATTATGTCAAGTACTCGTGCCAGATCTGTAAGTCAGAAAATTTTCAGTTGTTTGTTGATGCTCATTCACAGTTTTGTGCTGGAACTTGAACGAGAATGGCTACGGATTTGAACTCTTTCTTCATAATTCTATGATTCGGGATTTTATGATTTTTATCAATATGACCTGACAACAAAATATTAGTTTTCACAACACTCAAAATGTAATGCATGGGTAAATAAAGGGTAACCATATTGGACCTATAGAAAAGTATTTTCTAATTTAAGTGAAGATAGAAACATAAAAACTACTTGATGCAAATTAATCGAGTAAATTTATTAAGGAGGTGAAAGAATTCATATAAACAGTTTTTCATACAGCCGTTCATATTATTGAGCCGTCTGGAGCTAATAAGAATTCCGTAGTTAAAAAATTATAGTTGATGACTGCAAGATGGCATGCAAGTACAGTTGTCTGATTAATATTTGTCAGTTTGAGTTCGGCATCGTGAAATAGAGGTCATATGCAGCTGAAATTGTGTGACTGACATTTTAGCAATCTTCGTATATGTGAAAAGTTATTAATCTGTATCGCAAAGAACAACGCTGTATTTACAATTAAATTTGTTATTCAAATAAAATGGAGTTGTAAAGATCATATATGTATATTTTCCCAGCGACTCATTTGCTAGGAAAGTGCTAGCTAATTACCATTTAGCGTAGTTACCTATCAAAATGAACTCAACAGTTTTATCAATGTCGTTGCATCAAACCTTATCAATAATCGTCTTGTCTAATTGAATTGATGCTGAATAGAAGTTTTCTCTACATTCTAAACATAGATTCTGATCTAGTGCGTGATAATATTAAGAGACAGCAGTTTTTATGTTTATTTACATAACTATGATTCGGTGTGTAATGTGGTAACCAAACCTTGCAAAGTTTACATAGATAATCTGCTGCAAAAAATATAAATATATAGAGAGCAGATCTTCATGAGAGTAGTTTCATCGCCGAGAGACTTAGCTTCATCTGAAAAATGGTGGGGCAATTTGATATAAATTACGTTTTCGAAGGAGAAAGAAATTAAAGAACTCAAGTCGTTTCCAAGTCGTACAGGGTTGCTGTTAACTACAAGGTTCAGGGTGCATGCAGCGCGTCAAAACCAAACAGATACATTCGCATCAAACGATAGCGTCACGAGAATTTGCTATCAAAACTAGATGAACAGCGGATGTAGGACAGACGAACGAGTCCTTAATTCAACTGTGCAAAATAACATCAGCTGCACAACAGTTACTGGCCGAATCAAACTCTTAATTTACTACAGGAGCAAAAAGATCGAGAATTCAATCCGAAAAAATNAGCAACTTATTGAACTTAACAAGTAACAACTAACATGTTGACACTAGTAACAGGCTGAGGTTGACAACATTACACCGAAATCTTTCGTACAGTTTATTCTGTAATTTATATTATGTATGTATCATTCTGGTTTTTAAATAATATTACCACGTTTTTCTCAGCTTTGTTTCGTGTCTGTCTGTCTGTCATCAAAAATTCAGACCTTAATTTATAGCTCTTCTGAACATCCTAGAAACTTTGGCATGCATGCTTATGATGCCTAACAATTCAAGATTTGATCATCAGAAGTAATAATAAAAAAAAATAGAAAAGAAAAATGAAAAAAATTAAAATTTCGCGGTTGGGAATCGAGTTTTTGTTGAACATCCAGACTTGCCAACCCTAGAAATTGATTTGAATTGCTAAACTAAAAAGTAGAAAATAAATAAATATAAAAAACCATTTTTACAAACCACGTTGTTCTAGTTTTTACAAAACTAAAAATTATGATATAAAACAAATAAAAAAATTTAAAAAAACCGCGTTCTCTTAACGGACAAAAAAGAAAAACATTAACTCTTACATAACATTACATAACATTTTACATAACTTTAATTTTATGTAAGAATAAATGTTTTTTTTTTTTGTCCGTTAAGAAAACTTGATTTTTAAAAGTTTTTTATTTGTTTTATTTAATACTATTAATGAAAATCTAAAGGCTTTACATAACATTAGGCGGTAGCGCTGTAGCGGCAAAACCTCGTAACGCTACTTAAATATGTAGCGGGCGCTACCGCTACCGCTACAATTGCCTAAATGTAGCGCCGCTACCGCTACATGTAGCGCGCTACTGCCCACCTCTGCAGTGACACGCCAGTCTCGTTTCGGATCCCTATTCAATGTTTTTCACAAGAAAGAAACCTAGAAGTTGAAAACAAACAACAAGCTGTGAAGAATGCAGCATTCTGCAAGTGAATTCATGGAGGATGTAATTGCCTGAAAATTGCAATCGGAACAGATATTCCTATAGCCTATCCTCTAAATCTTCACACATAAAAAACGAGACAAGAAAATCTTGATTGCAAGGGAGACTACTTTCTTGTGAGGGCTGCACGCGTGGCTCGGTCATGACTCTGGAGGCTATGGCTGAGCCAGTGCTTCCCATTTGTAATCGTACAAATAGGCGAGACACTCAGGAAAGTTCCTGTAAATGTCCACCAATAAAAAAAGTGTCAGACGCTCAAGCGTGGTTCTCATATAATAACTGAATATACACACCAACAAACCTTTAACGTATTTTTAGAAAAAAACTAATTTCATTAAACTTGCTAAAATTTTCGATAATTGCAACTATTGGATCGTTTTTGGAATTCAGAAACGTTATTGGATCATTTGCTCATAACATATGCGAACTTCGTACTTTAACTCCCTTTAATATTCTTTAATCTGATGGTGGTACGGCAGTTTCCTTACTTGTGAAGTTCAAGTTGTGTTGGATCGAATTCTGAGTGAAATCTAGTATGAGGAAATTGCTCAAAAATAAACAGAAAGTTTGATACATGTTCAAAATTTTGATAACAAAGCTATGTCAATAAACTATGGTTGGGTATGTAGATTTGCAGTACTTTCATAAATCCGAATTCTTTCTTGGAAAAGACTCATTTCATATAACAGGTTAAATTTTTCTATAATTGCGAATTTGGGTCATTTATGGAACTTTGGAACGTTACTGGATCAATTACTCGAAAACTGCGATCTTCATACTATAATTTCCTTTACTTTTATTTATTCTGAATCGTGGTACGGCATTTTCCTTGCATGTGTCGGATCGAATTTCGAAAAAAAATCGAGTATGAGGAAATTAATTCAAAATTAATAGAAAGCTTGCTACGTGTTCCAAATGGTATTAATAAAGCCATGTTAATAAACTATGGTTGGTGATGTAGGTTTCATTGGATCTTGAACTGAGTATTTGGAATAATTTAGCCTGTGCTTGACTATGTCTATCATACTGCATGTTCAGTAATTACCTGAATATAAAAATTTCATCAAATAAGATTAGGTACGAAAGACTTTTTGTAAGATAGTGTTTAATTTTGGGCCCATACGGGTTAAGAAAAATTTCGTAGGTGGTAGCATTTAGTATCTTTACGGTGGCTGGACGTTAGTATGTGGACAGCATTGCCTGATGATTATTTCAACTCTTTTGTAGAAAAGAATCGTGAAAAATACTTCACAGACTCTGAAAATGGATCTTAGCCGTTATAAAAAATGCAACGCATGATAAGAGTCTACATCCAAAAAGTCTTGGCAGTATTTACCCAATAAAATATTTAATTAAGCTGAAGTTGCTCTCAGCTGGGCACTACGAGGTTCGAGGTGAATGCATGCGCTGTAGTGCGGTGAAAATCTTCGGCTGATCAGGCGCGTTTCATGCGCATGTCTTCCTCGAGTTGGACGTTGATTGTCTGTCTGGTACTAATTTCCCTTCAGATGGTCACCTTAAACCTTAACGATGCCAAACTTCAGTTAGCTTGGATAAGAATTGAAAAAAATTCGCATGCACCCAAGGAGCGAATCAGCGCACCACAGCGAAGGTAGTAGAGCCCTGCTCTGCTATTCTGTGCAGCCCTGCGCCGAGCCCCGAACTCCCGCCTGGCGATAAACTCGAAGGCGACGATGAAACTGTTTAATCGATTGAACCATTCTAACAGCAAATCTACGTGGTTCTCAGGACACTAACGCATTCAGGGAGATGAATTCAACTAACTAATGAACATTAACGGTTAAATGAAGATGACACGCGTTGCTAACTGGCAAAACGCGGCGCCTGTCCGACCTCCAAGTTGTACTCGAACACTTCAAGTTTTGGAGCCATCGGCCCACATCAGTGAGGCAACTGAAGAGAAAAACTAGGACCGTTCTTAATTTTTGACACTAAAAATAAATAGGGCTTTAGTCGTTGTTTAAAAGAATTTCGTAAAATTTTTCAGCATTAGTTGGGCTCATACTAGCTGAACAACTTTGAATGAGAAGTAAAGTTCATTTCTTTCACCAGTTCACCATGTATAGCAACACTTGCGCAAGTCTTGCACACGTATTAAGAAGTTTGAAGCTCCTCTCTTCCTGTGATACATATACTAGTTCGTTTACTGCATTGAATTATTCACTGCATGCACTATATCGTTCATTAAGTCAAATGATTCATCTTAATTTTATATTATAATTTAATCTTATCCTATATACTATATAGCCATCGTCATTCAAGGGAGCGTCTACACTAAAAATTATCTTCCAAATTAAATTACCGATCGTTCTGAAATATCGTAGGCTTATGTATATCTCCAAAAGAAAAACAATTTGCTTAAATGAATTTTTCGAAAAAAATTAAAATAAAACGTGAAATGCATAGAAAACGTCTAAAAGGGGGTCTTTCGTAATTTATCAACAAACATATCATTCGATTTGTAAAGATAACATCTATTTACTCCAACCCCTTCTTAGTTTTATTATTTTATTTATCATTTACTTCTATCATTTTGCCCGATCGTTAAAACTTGTAAACACCTGTAAACACTTGTACACTTGTAAACACTGGTAAACACTTTGTTTTTCACTTGTAAACACTTGTAAACATTTCTTTACCCCTCTCCCCTTGTTTTTTCAATATATAATACAAATCATGTACAAATTAGAGAAACAGGGCTTCCAGAGTCGTCAAATATGGTCTTTACGAATCAAATGATCAAATGATATGTGACTGAGACTGAATGCAGTAGCTTGAAAATAAAAAAGAGGAAATAAAATTTTAAGATGGGGTATGGGGGAAATTTTAATTGTTTTGTGGAGCAAAATAATTAATATTGTTTAAAAAAAGGAGACAATGCGTTAAAAATTAATTGACATTGCTACCCAAGCTACTGTATCAATTGCCAATTGTTCGTATAGAGCAGTGGTTCCCAGAGTGGGCGATCCCTCCTAGGGGCGATGGAAAGATTTTGGGGGGCAGTAAGGAAGAAGAGGGCGATAGGGAGGCGGTAGGGGGGCGGCAGTCCCAAGTCAGACCTGCCGGACTCGCGGCAGGTCGCACGGCCAATTTCCAAATTCTAGGTTCTACGATCAAGGAATATCTCTCATACCAATGAACGTAACTCGATGACACTTGGTACACGTATTCATTAGGACACAACGGTAATGTTTAGCTCGTAAAATTTTTTTGAAGTTTGCCTTCCTTTGTGAGTTATTTGGCAACACGGGCCGGAATTCACAGTGATCAAGGAATTTCTTCCAAACTACTGAACAAATTCGAACGAAATTTTGAATTTACAGTCCTAACTACCGAACGGTAATGTTTAGCTCGTGAAAAATTTTTCGATATGCCCTCGTTAGTGAGTTTTTTTCATTTCACCTTCATTCGTGATTTAAACAGCAATAGAATAGAATAGAAGTGTCGGCACTGAAGAAATAGGCCAATGGCCTGATGCCGATTCTCGAATTTTTCGTGACTTGATTCACAAGGGATCCGGCCTTTGGAACCCGATCCTTCCATAACTGACGATTGATTGAGATAGCTGCTGGACTTATTGCCTGGTCTGTAATTTGCTAGGCATTTCAAGACTGAACATATGCTCCTGCATAGCTTCGTCTAGTCTGTTCTTGAGGGCGTTCATACTCGGAGCGTCAACGATGATATCAGGGAGGCTGTTCCACATGTCGGTGACTCGAAGCGAGAAGAAATGTTGTCGCATGGATGTATTACAACGCAGTTTTTTCAGTTTATAGCCGTGGTCCCTGGTGCTGTCTCTTATACACATCTAGATGTGTATAAGAGACAGGGTTTATTCGTCGGCATAACGGCGATAACCTATATCGGAACCGCTGCCAAGCGCTAATTTCGGGACTTGCTTCAATCCTTGATATTTTGGGAATACGTCTGCAATCTCAAGCTTCGGACCAGTCATCTCTGAAATAAAAGTTCCGTTTGTTTACTGTTTTGTATTAAGCCTAACAACGGATACTTTGAGANATTTCAGTCAGCACCAATGAGCCAAAAGTTGATGAGTTTTTATGCTGTCTCTTATACACATCTAGATGTGTATAAGAGACAGTTGCTAGGGAGACTGCTTTCTTGTGAGGGCTGTACGCGTGGCTCAGTCAGGACTCTGGAGCCTCCAAGAGTTCTGACTGTCATGCGGAACACAACACTGTAAATATCAAAATATCAGATTTTCCTTTTCAACTCAGCACCAGCAAAAGATCTATGGTCGTCTTTCAGTTGAGTTGTCACCGAACTTTCGGCACTTTAACTATCTTTGGTGACGGCGGCTGGTTGACGGTGAAGAAGAAGTCACGTTTAAACTATCTCTGGATATCGAAACTTCCAGTTGCACTCACCTCAGAGCAACCTCCCAAGACGTCGTTGCGAGCACACCGAACTGTGACCTGTCAGTTCGATTGCGCCATTCATCAGCGAACGTGCACTAACTTGTTATGTTCCAACGTTGTATAGGAAAACAACATATTCCTCTCCGTTAGTTAGCCATAGAAGTTATTAATAGCTTCTCATGCGTTTAATTTATTAGGTACTACCGTAAAAATTATTTGCTTAGTAGAGGCAACCGTAGAGAGCAAGAGAGCCTCCGCACCCCAACAGAAAGTACGTTATCACACTAGCACTATTTTGGTTTACCCTTTTACCCAGCAATGTTAGTAGTTTATAACTTATATTATTCGAAAAGAGTCGCACAGCTGAACCGTAGATTAGACAAGCTCTGTTAGAGGCACCGGATCAAGTGTTTGATTTTCTTTATGCGGCATATCATTTGCAACATTATTTATCATTTTCTTTTTACACCTGTGAGATTTTTGAAAATTAGCAATTAATTTGAAAC
Organism: Hyalella azteca; assembly: GCF_000764305.2. NCBI lineage: Eukaryota > Metazoa > Arthropoda > Malacostraca > Amphipoda > Hyalellidae > Hyalella > Hyalella azteca. Next base: position 32,922 of record NW_025931765.1, on the reverse strand, counting down.
AAAAGAAGATTTTTTGCGAATGCGATGGCAGAAATTACTCGGATAGTCTGTCGCCTGATTAAATTAATTCAACCATGTACCGATGCATCTTGGCAGTTATAACTAGTGCGTTCTAAGGTGTTAGGAAGCTGACAATGAATATTTATTTCTAAGCAATACTTAAACACATGGTTGAATTAGTACGTTCAACCATATTTAAGCCTTTCAAACGGGTGTATCGACTTTAAAAACGGTCAATCTATGAACCAAAATGCTTCAAAAATCTATTAGAAAAGGGCATCTGATTTCAAGAACTTTCTGTCACCAAGTGAACAACTCATTACAGACAGATTTACGCCCAGTAACGGAGGACAACCAAAATTAGAGCGGTTTTATTTCGGTTAGTGCAGTTTATTTATTAATCACACGTAGGTAGCGTTGACTCTAGAGCCGAATTCTGATCGATGATTTTGTCAAAAATTTGTGTCATCTTTCAAGGCTTCAGTTACATAAAAACGAATTAAGACATTCGTAATTATTTATTCCAGGTAAATTTTTTTTGTAGCTCTACTTAGCAGATTTGATTAAATAGGGATTTTAAAAAAAATATTGCATATATAGAGAGAGAGACGTTTCCTATCGTCTCATATCTTTTAAAGTTGGGTGAATCGGAGTGATTACTCCACCAATTTTACGTTACGTTCAGGTTCAGGTTCAAGATACCGGTATTCATTACTTATCGTTTTGTCATTAATGCTAACGCCAATTTTCTAATGCTAACGCCAATTGTCTACTGCTAACGCCAATTGTCTAATGCTAACACCAATTGTCTAATGCTAACGCCAGTTGTCTAACGCTAACGCCAATTGTCTAACGCTAACGCCAATTGTCTAACGCTAACGCCAATGGTCTAACGCTAACGCTCTACGTCAAATACTAACGCACCTCACACGTCGCTATTGCATAGGAAATCATCGGCTGCGAGGTCTCGTCTTTCCTCCACGCACATTTCTGCGCTGAATTATTTAATATTTTCACATTTATCACATTTCTGCGCTGAAATATTTAATATTGTCACATTTTATCACATTTCTGCGCTAAATTATTTAATATTGTCACATTTTATCACATTTTGTGCTTGCGAGGAGGAGGCAGGGCAGTGATGAGTACAGGTGTTGCTCTTGTTATTTATAAATAACGAATGAGAACCGATGAGGCAAGAAGAACCATTAACGTTTCAATGAGAACCAAATAGGAAATGAGAAACAACGAGGCAATGAATACCAACGAGGCAATGAGAACCAACGAGGCAATGAGAACCAACGAGGCGATGAGAACCGAGACAATGAGAACCTACGAGGCGATGAGAACCAACGAGGCGATGAGAACCAACGAGGCGATGAGAACCAACGATGCGATGAGAACCAACGAGGTGATGAGAACCAACCAGGCAATGAGAACCAACAAGGCGATGTGAACCGATAACCTCGTAAGTTTCTAAGCGTCAATAACAAGGCTGTAAATACAGCCACTGCCAGCACCTGTTACTGTCGCCGGAATTTGTAATCAGTACCGGTACCTGTTACTAATACCGGTAATTGTTAACACTACTGGCATTTGTTACCACGGCCGGTATTTAAGACCGTTCATAATAATTGACACAAAAATATAAATGGGGAAATATTCGTGGTAGAAAAGAATTTCGTAAAATTTTGAAAAATTAGTTGGGCTCATACAAGCTGTACAACTTTGAAGGATAAGTAAAGTTCATTTCACCAGTTAAACTTCATATAACAATTAACACTTGGGCAAGTCTTGCAAACGTATTATATAAGAAGTTTGAAGCTCCTCTCTACATGTGATACAGATTTTAGTATGTCAACTACATTCAATTATTCACTGCATGTTCTGCATGTTCTATAACGCTCAATAAGTCAAATGATTCATCATACATTTATATAATAATTTAACCTTACTCTATTTAGCTATCGTAATTCAGGGGAGCGTCTACATTAAAAATTATCTCCTAAACTAATTGACAGATCGTTCTGAAACTTCATGGGCTTATGTATATTTCCAAAAGAAAAAAAATTTCGCGTAAGCGAATATGATAAAAAATAAATAAAACGTGAAATGCATAAAAAACGGCAAAAAGGGAAACTTTCATTAATCATCCAGAGACATATCATTCGATTTGCAAAACTAATATCTGTTGACTCCAACACTTTTTTTAAATTTTTTATTTTATTTCTCATTTACTTTTCCATTTGCCCAATTGTTAACACTCGTTAACACCTGTAAACACTTGTACACTTGTAAGCGCTTGTAAACACTTGTAAACACTTGTAAATACTTGTAAACACTTGTAAACAATTGTAAACACTTGTAAGCGCTTGTAAACACTTGTAAACACTTGTAAATACTTGTAAACACTTGTAAACAATTGTAAACACTTGAAAACACTTGTAAACACTTATAAACCCTTGTAAACACTTGTGAACTCTTGTAAACTCTTGTAAACACTTCTAAGCACTTGTAAACACTTGTAAACACTTGTAAACACTTGTAAACACTTGTAAACACTTGTAAACACTTGTAAACACTTTTAAACACTTGTAAACACTTGTAAACACGTGTGAACACATGTAAACTCTTGTAAACACTTCCAAACACTTGTAAACACTTGTAAACACTTGCAAACACTTGAAAACCCTTGTAAACACTTGTAAACACATGTAAACACTTCTAAACACTTGTAAACACTTGTAAACATGAGTGAAACAAGTGACACTTGCTAACACTTGTAAATTATTGTAAACACTTGTAAACACTTTTAAACACTTAAAAACACTTGTAAACACTTGTAAACACTTGTGAACAATTGTAAGCACTTGCAAACACATGTAAACACTTGTAAACATTTCTGAACACTTGTAAACTCATCTAAACACTTGTAAACACTTGTGAACACTTGGGCGCTGAACACTTAATAAACACTTATCATTCTCCACATACAACACTATTGTAAGCACTTGTAAACACTTGTAAACACTTGTAAACACTTCTAAACACTCCTAAACACTTTTAAACACTTTTAAACACTTTTAAACACATTTAAACACTTCTAAACACATGCAAATTTGAGTGAAACTAGTGAAACTTGTAAACACTTGTAAACACTTGTTTCCTCCTCTCCCTTTGTTTTTTCATTATATAATACAAATCATGTACAAATCAGAGAAACAGAGCTTCCAGAGTCGCCATATATTGTCTTCACGAATCAAATGATATGCCACTCAATTAATGCTGTAGCTTGAAAATTATATGAGGCGATTGGTTCTTAAGATGGCGTATTGTGGAAATTTTAATAGTTCAGGGGAGTCAAATAAGTAGAATTTATTAAAAAAAAGAGAAAAATGCCCAAATTTTTTTTTATACTGTAGCACAAGCTTTTTCATTGCCAATTACTCGCATTGAGCGTGCCATTGCGCGTCTTTAGACTTATTCTAATTTAGCTTGACGCGAATAATAAGCAATAATTGTTATCACTCTGTTATATATATTGCTATAAAGTGGTCATTTTATGAAAGAGCATTACGGCCTAACGTAAAAAGTATTGCATGTACATCCTTGGTTTTAACTTTATTGAACGCATCTTGTTTGTAGCTTTCGAACGAGTGCAAACGATTTACATTCAACAAGAATAATTATCTATCATTGATGTTTTTGCACAAAAACTTTAAAGTATTAATACAGAGAAGTCATTTTATAGAAGGTAAAAACTGCTTTACGCAATAAGTAGGTTATTGCATGCATGTACATACATTGTTGTTGCTTTATAGAACGCGGCTTGTATGCTGTTTTCAAACGATTGTTAACACTTTGCAATTAACGCGAATTATGATCTATAATTACAGATTTAATTTAAAATATCTTTTAAACGAATAATTTTTAAATATTTATTTTCAAAGTATTCACAACCGCATCACGAAAGATTCATGACGGCTACTTTATTGCACGCGGTTACTTGCAGAATTGCAGTCGCTTCTATATATAATCCTTCCGGCAATATCATATAATATAATTTTAGACTCTTATTTTCTCATTATCATTGGGACCACTTTTTTTAATGAATAAATTTCTGATGAATATCACAGAAATTGGAATATTTTATTGGCATTCTCAATTATTCCGAGCTTACCGTGCACGTCTTCAACTCAAACGATTTTAACCTGCAATAAATTATTATAACAATCGAATTCTCTCTCACACATCGATATGAAATTTTAAAATGAGAGTAACATGATAGGTTTCAAGTTAAGATGCTGTAATTTCCATTTTTTCCTGTCATTTTCTGACAACACACAATGAGTTTGGTGCAATGAAAACAGTAAACACGATTAAAGGACATATGCCAGAGACTCGTATCGGTATCCAATTCAATTTCTTACAGAAGAAAGAAACCTAGAAGTTAAAAACATAACAACAAGCTGTGAAGAATGAAGCATTATGCAAGTGAATTTATTGAAAGATGTAATAGCCTGAAGAATGTTATCGGGGCAGATTTTCCTATAGCTTATCCTCTAAATCTGCTAACATAAAAAACGAGACAAGTAATCTCGATTGAAAGGGAGACTACTTTCTTGTGAGGGCTGCACGCGTGGCTCAGTCAGGACTCTGGAGGCTGTGGCTGAGCCAGTGCTTCCCGTTTGTAATTGTACAAATAGGCGAGACACTCAGGAAATTCCCTGCAAATGTCCAACGAAAAACAGTTTCAGACGCCCAATCGTGCTTTACTTATGATAACAGATAACTGAATATACACATCGAAAATCCTTTAACGTATATTATGAAAAAACTCATTTCATTTAACAAATCTAATTTTTAAGATAATTGCGACTATTGGATCATTTATGGAACTCTGGAACAATATTGGATCAATTGCTCGAAACATGCGATCTTCATACTATAACTCCCTTTAATTTTCTTTTATCTGATGGTGGCACGGCAATTTCCTTACTTGTGTTGTATCGAAGTATGAAAAAATCAAGTACGAGGAAATTACGCTAAAATAACATGAAACTTTGCATGCCTTCCTCGAGTTGGACGTTGATTGTCTAGTACTAATTTCACTTCAGATTTTCACCTTAAACCTTAGCGATGGCAAACTTCAGTTAGCTTGGATAAGAATCGCTAAAATTTAGCATGCACCCAAGGAGCGAATCAGCGCACCACAGCGAAGGTAGTAGAGCCCTGCTCTGCTATTCTGTGCAGCCCTGAGCCGAGCCCCAAACTCCCGCCTGGCGATAAACTCGAAGGCGAGGAAGAAACTGTTCAATCGATTGAACTATCAATCGAAAGCAAATCTACGTGATTCTCAGGATAATAAAGCATTCAGCGAGTTGAATACAACTAACTGATGAAAATTAACGGTTAGATGAAGATGGCACGCGTTGATAACTGGCGAAACGCGGCGCCTGTCCGACCTCCAAGGTGTACTCGATCACGGCAAGTTTTGGAGCCATCGGCCTACTGCGGTGAGGCAACTGAAGAAAAACTCAAGGACCGTTCTTAATAATTGACACGAAAAATAAACGGGGGATTTATTCGTGGATTAAAATAATTTCATAAAACTTTTGAAAAATAAGTTGGGATCATACGAGCTGGATATCATTTTCTGACAACACGTACAGAGTTTATAGCAATGAAAACAGTATCCATGATTAAAAGACTTATCCCAGAGTCTCATATCGGAATCCTATTGAATGTTTTTCGCATGAAAGAAACCTAGAGTTTAAAAACATAGCAATAAGCAGTGAAGAATGACGCATTCTGCAAGAGAATTTATTGAAAGATGTAATAGTCTGAAAATTGTTATCGTAACACATTTTCCTATAGCATATCCTCGAAATCTGTCAACAATAAAAATGAGAGAAGAAAATCTTGATTGCAAGGGAGACTACTTTCTTGTGAATGCTGCCCGCGTGGCTGTCATGACTCAGGAGGCTGTGCGCTGTGGCTGAGCGGCTCAGCCACAGCGCACAGCACTGGCTCAGCCTGAGCCAGTGCTTCCCATTTGTAATTGTACAAATAGGCGAGACACTCAGGAAAGTTCCTGTAAATGTCCACCAAAAAAACAGTTTCAGACGCTCAAGCGTGTTCTACTTATAATAACGGAAAAACTTTAACTCGTTTCTAGAAAAAAACTCATTTCATATAACAGGTCAATTTTTTTGATAATTGCTACTATTGGATTATTTCTGGAACCCTGGAACGCTATTGGATCAATTACTCGAAACAATTACTTATTATTCATACTATAATTTCCTTTAATTTTATTTAATCTGAATCGTGGCACTACATTTTCCTTACATGTATCGGATCGAATTTTGAAAAAAAAATCTAGTATGAGGAAATAAATTTAAAATTATCGGGAAGCTTGCTACCTGTTCTAAATGGTAATAATAAGCTATGGTAATAAACTATGGTTGGTGATGTAGGTTCGCACTACATTCATACATCCCAATTTTTTTGCGCCATGAGGTCATTGGATCTTCATCGGAGGATCAGGAATGAATTAGTTTGTGCTGAATTTCGTCTAACCTATTGCATGTTCAGTGATTTGTTATATATCGCAATTTCATCATGACAGATAATAGATAGAGTAAATAATAATAAGTTTTGCTAAATTTTGTGCCCTTGCGGGTTAAAAAGTAATCGAAGAGGGTGGTTGGGCGATGGTATGTGTACAGCATTATCTGATGACTATTTCAACGCTTTTGTAGAAAATATATATGAAAAATATTTCTCCGACACCGAAAATGGATTTTAGCCGTTATCAAAAATGCAACGCACGATATGCGTCTCTATCTCAAAAGTCTTAGCCGTATTTCCCCCAAAAAATATTTAATTGAGCTTGAGCAGCCCTTAGCTGGGCACTGCGAGGTTCGGGGTGAATGCATGCGCTGAAGTGCGGTGATCTTCGGCTGATCAGGCGCGTTGCATACGCATGCCTTCCTCGAGTTGGACGTTGATTGTCTAGTACTAATTTCCCTTCAGATGGTCACCTTAAACCTTAGCGATGCCAAACTTCAGTTAGCTTGGATAAGAATTGATGAAATTTCGCATGCACCCAAGGAGCGAATCAGCGCACCACAGCGAAGGTAGTAGAGCCCTGCTCTGCTATTCTGTGCAGCCCTTCTTTTATTTACTGTATCTAACCCGTACTAGTTCGGTTAGGTTAATTGCAATAAAGTTGCATTGATATGTTTTGAAAATGTTTTATTATCATTAAAGGTTTGAGTAAATCCCAATAGCAGAACCATAAATATTTAAAGATTTTCAATAATTTTGGCCATTGTAGCGGCTAATGTAGCGGCGCTACAGTAGCGCTCGCTACAATCTAGTGAATGTAGCGGTAGCGGTAGCGCCCGCTACATTTAGGGCATGTAGCGGTAGCGGCAGCGCCGCTACATTTCAAAGTAGCGCTGCCCAGCTCTGCATAAATCCCTATTTTTGTGGCTTTGGTCATTGGATCTTGAACTGAGTATTTGAAATAATTTAGCTTGTGCTTGACTATGTCTATCTTACTGCATGTTCAGTAATTACTTATATATAAAAATTTCATCAAATAAGAATAGTGAGGAAAGACTTTTTTTTGTAAGATAGAGGCTAATTTTGGGCCCATACGGGTTAAGAAAAATTTCGTAGGAGGTAGCATTTAGTATCTTGACGGTGGCTTGACGTGTGTATGTGGACAGCATTGCCTGATGATTGTTTCAACTCTTTTGTAGAAAAGAATCGTGAAAAATACTTCACAGACTCTGAAAATGGATCTTAACCGTTATCAAAAATTCAACGCACGATAAGTGTCTACATCCCAAAATTCTTGGCAATATTTACCCAATAAAATGTTCAATTAAGCTGGAGTTGCTCTCAGCTGGGCACTACGAGGTTCGGGGTGAATGCATGCGCTGTAGTGCAGTGATCATCTTCGGCTGATCAGGCGCATTGCATGCGCATGCCTTCATCGAATTGGATGTTGATTGCCTGTCTAGTACTAATTTACATCCAGATGGTCACCTTAAACCTAAGCGATGCCAAACTTCAGTTAGCTTGGATAAGAATTGAAAAAAATTTTGCATGCACCCAAGGAGCGAATCAGCACACCACAGCGAAGGTAGTAGAGCCCTGCTCTGCTATTCTGTGCAGCCCTGCGCCGAGCCCCGAACTCCCGCCTGGTGATAAACTCGAAGCCGACAATGAAATTGTTCAGTCGATTGAACTATTAATCGAGTGAACTTTACAGCAAATCTACGTGATTCTCAGGATACTAACGGCGTCAGGGAAATGAATACAGCTAACTGATGAAAATTGCCGGTTAGATGATGATGGCAGGCGTTGTTAACTGGCGAAACGCGGCGCCTCTCCGACCTCCAAGTTGTACTCGATCACAGCAAGTTTTGGAGCCAACGGCTAATTGCCGTGAGGCAACTGAAGAAAATCTCTAGGACCGTGCTTAATAATTGACACAAAAAATAAACGGGGATTTATTCGTGAATTAAAAGAATTTCATAAAACTTTTGAAAAATAAGTTGGGCTCATACAAGCTGCATGTCATTTTCTGACAACACGTACAGAGTTTTATAGCCATGAAAACAGTATCCACGATTAAAAGACTTATGGAAGATTCTCGGGTATTATTGCAGATTAACTACATCCAAAAAAAAGGGTGTTTTTTTTTAATTATATGTTTTTTGGGGTGTAGATTACGAATCTGAAATCCATTTTTGGCGGTCGGCATCGGAAAACCGATTTTTTTCGCGACTTACTAACATGGGGGTTACGTAACTTACGTTACCCACTCACCTTTATTTACTAACATGGGGGTTACGTAACTTACGTTACCCACTCACCTTTATATAAAGGGTCGGATTGTTCATCGAAATTTTACAAAAAGCTCTTAGGTTGGGTTAAGTCAGCCAAGTTCCTTTTTTTAGATAGCATTTTGATCTAAAAGNGTTTTTTTAGTTTATAGCCGTGGCCCCTGGTGTTGGTTCTTGTTTCAAATTCTAGTAATCCTTCTGGGACCTTGTATAAGCCATGAGTAAACTTGTATACTTCAATGAGGTCCCCACGCAGACGTCGATAATGGAGGCTTGGAAGCTTCATAATCTTTAATCTTTCCTCATAGGACTTGCCTTTCAAGCCCGGAACTATCATAAACATTCAGAGCGGCCTAACACGAAAAGTATTGCTTAACAACCTTGACATACGCTATATTGAACGCGTCTGTTTTGTACCCCGATTGAAGGACTTATGCGAAAATCTTTGAATCCTATTAAATGTTCTTCGTAAGAAAATAACCTAGAAGTTAGAAACACAACAACAAGCAATAAAAAATGCAACATTCTGAGAGTGAATTTATTGGAGGATGTTAGAGCCTAAAAATTGTTATCGGAACTGATTTTCCTATAGCATATCCTCGAAATCTGCCAACATAAAAAACTAGAAAAGAAACTCTGGGTTTCATGGGAGACTACTTTCTTGTGAAGGCTTCTTGCATGACTCAGTCAGGACTCAAGAGGTAGTGGCTGAGCCAGCGCTTCCCATTTGTAATTGTACAAATAGGCGACACTCTGAAAATTCCCCGCAAATGTTCATAAAAAAACAGTTTTAGACGCTCAGGCTTGTTTTACTTATAATAACTGAATGTACACACCTGCAATACACAAACATATTTTTAATAAAAAAAAAAACAATTTCATTTCACTAAACATGCAGGTTAAATTTGTCGAAAATTGCGACTATTGAATCGTTATTGGAACTCTAGAACGTCATTGGATCAATCGCTCTATACATGTGATCTTCTTACTATAATTCCCTTTAATTTTATTCAATCTGAATCGTTGCACGGTAATATCCTTACTGGTGATGGAACGAATTAGTGCATGGAAGCATGGAAAGTTCTTGCAGAAGAATTCAAAATGACTCCAGAAAAAATTCAAAACATGGTATCAAAAACAAGAAAAGTATTTTATAATTCTACGTTGTTCATCTGTTTCGCCAAGGAAAATGTCAGCCATAAGAATAACATGTTGTTTACTGAAGCGGTACACTTTTTTATATTCATGGCAAGTAGTTCCTGAGGTTTTTACTCGATGATGCCTTTGCTGTAAGCCAAACAGATCCATAGCTGACGAAGTAAACAAGGTTAAATATACCGTAGTGTCGTCGTGAAGTGCGGTGTGTAGGACCTGTCAGATTTTTGTAGTGCGCGTTATGCTTTTGGCCCTATTTAGCATACCAACCGTAGTGTTCCATGCCGCACTATGGCTTGTAGTGCGTAGTGCTACTTCATAGTGCTAGTGCCCTATTTAGCATGCCAACCGTAGTGTTCCATGTCGCACTAGTAGGCACTACGGCTTGTAGTGCGTAGTGCTACTTCGTAGTGCTACTGTCATATTTAGCATACGGGCCATTGTCTGTTATCTCACATTCAACGTCGTCAAAAATTACACTGTCTAGTTATTTGGTTGATCATGTGAATATTTAGCTGAGTTAGTGCTAGAAACATTTTCTAATATTGGCTATAAAAACGTTTTTATGAGATATACTATTTAATTTGAACACGATGAACCAAAATGGAAATTTATGCAGGCAACTCAACTTCAGGTAGATAAGTTTTATTAAAATTTTACTTAACTGTTACCGGTGCTTATATACTCGTCAATTTTTTCAGGTGGTAATACAGCATCCTGGAAGAATTTCATGTAAGGGTGAGTAACAGCTTCTTTTAATATATACGGCAGTGTGGGGAGCTTGATTAATATATTTGCATGTTTTACAAAGTTTTATTAATATATGGACTACCGGCTATTGACACGGGGCTAATTGTACAAAATCCAAAAGGGTAATAATAAAGCTATGTCAATAAAGTATGGTTGGTGATGTAGGTTCGCTTTACATTCATAAATCTCAATTTTTTTGTGTCATAAGGTCGTTGATCTCCATCGGACTATCAGGAATAGCTTAGTTTGTGCTAACTTTTGTCCAACTAATTGCGTATTTAGTAACGTTATTATATATTGCACTCCCGTCGTTACATATAAGCATTTTCTAATTTATGCGATAATGTAATATGATTTGGGCCCTTGCGGGTTAATAAGTAATCAAAGTGGGTAGTATTTGAAATCTTAGAGGTGGCTGGAGATAAGTATATGGACAGCATTACCTGATGATTATTTCAAAGCTTTTGTAAAAAAGAATCGAGAACAATGTTTCACATATTCAGAAAATGGATTTAAGGCCGTTATCAAAAATGCAACGCACGAAAAGAGTCTATATCTCAGAAGTCTTAGCCGTATTTACCCAATAAAATGTTCAAATAAGCTGGAGTTGCTCTCAGCTGGGCAATACGAGATGAGGGCTGAGTGCATGCGCTGTAGTGCGGTGATCATCTTCGGCTGATCAGGCGCGTTTCATGCGCATGCCTTCCTCGAGTAGGACGTTGATTGTCTGTCTAGTACTAATTTCCCTTCAGTTGGTCACTTTAAAACTTACTGATGCCAAACTTCAGTCAGCTTGGATAAGAATCGCTAAAATTTCGCATGTACCAAAGGACGAATCAGCGCACCACAGCGAAGGTAGTAGAGCTCTGCTCTGCTATTCTGTGCAGCCCTGCGCCAAGCCCCGAACTCCCGCCTGGCGATAAACACGAAGGCGACGATGAAACTGTTCAATCGATTGAACTATTAATCGACAGCATATCTACGTGATTCTCAGGATAATAACGCATTCAGGGAGATGAATACAACTAACTGATGAGAATTAACGGTTAGATGATGATGGCACGCGTTGCTAACTGGCGATACGCGGCGCCTGTCCGACCTCCAAGTTGTACTCGTTCACTGCAAGTTTTGGAGCCATCGGCCTACTGCGGTGAGGCAACTGCAGAGAAAATTTAAGACCGTTCTTACCAATTGACACAAAAAATACAAATGGAAAAAATATTCGGGGTCCAAATGAATTGCATAAGACTTTTGAAAAATTGGTTCGGCTCATTCTAGCTGAACAATTTTGAATGAAGAGCAAAGTTCATTTCACCAGTTCAACTGCATGTAACAACCTTGGCGCAAGTCTTGCACACGTATTAAGAAGTTTGAAGCTCCTCTCTCCATGTGTTACAGATTATAGTACGTTAACTACAATGAATTATTCACTGCATTTACTGTATCGTTCATGAACTCAAATGATTTATATCATATTTTTTTAATTTAATAATTTAACCTGACGCTGTTTAGTTATCGTCATTCTGGGGAGCGTCTACCCTAAAAATTATCTCCTAAACTAAACCAACTAGAACTAGACTAGACCGATAGTTCTGAAATTTTGTTCACTTACGTGAGAAAATCAGAAAAACAGGGCTCCCAGAGTCGCTCGATTTTGTCTCTACGAATCAAATGATATGTCACTCAATGTTGTAGTATCAAAATAATAGGAAGAGATAGATTTGAAAATGACGTATTGTGGGATATTTAATTGTTCAAGGGAGCCATATAAGTAAAATCGATTGATAAAATTGATCAGCACTCACTTTAATGAGTGACAGAGTGCGCATTTTCTCTGTCACGTGAAGTCACGGACGGACGGACGGACGGACATGAGGAGCACAATAGCGCCTTTTTTCCATAAATGAGAAAATGCGCTAAAAAGAAAAAAAAATGCCCAACAAATTTCTTGCTACTGTAGCCAAAGCTTATCCGTTGCCAATTACTCGTATCGAGGATACCATCTCACGTCTCTAGGCTCATTCTGGTCCAGTTTGACGCGAATAATAAGCCATAAATGGTATTATTCTGATATGTTTATTTCTTTAATATAGTCGTTTTATAAAAATTTAAAATGGCCTAACGCAAAGTGTCTCGCATGTAAATCATTGGTATTAGCTTTATTGAAGCGTCTTGTTTGCAGCTTCCAAAGAAATGCAAACCATTTGCATGTAACGCGAATATTGATCTATTATTTTAGATTAAAATAAAGATATCGTGTTAGCAAATGATTATGTAATATTTATTTTTTAAGAATTGTTCAAAACGGCTCTACGATAGAAACATTTAGACGATTTTGTCACGGCTCATAGCAAGCGCCAAGATATAACCACCAAACGAAACGGTCCAATAAACACAATTCGACAGGTTATTTTTTCATTTATAAACAAAAATCTCTATCCGATACATAAATTTCAAGGGAATACATTTGAAATTAGAATATATAATTGGTATACTCAATTATCTTAAGGTTGCTGCGTATGTCGTCAACCATACGATATTAGCTTATAATAGATTATCAGAACAATCGAATCCTTCCTAAAACTTTGCTATGGATTTTCAAAAGAGTAGCAACATGCTAGGTTTAAAGTTAGGATGCTGCAATTCACCTATTTTTACAACACTTCTCTTTAACTTCATATCTTGTTGTTTGTTTGTCTGCTACAAATCTTGTAATCGAAATTTAACACACTTCTACTTATTCTATCGATCTGAAATTTTGCACACTTGTGTAAAGTTGGAGACAATGCATGAATCAATTGACAGAATTAATAATTTTGAAAAATTTTTTATATAATACAAAAATTGAAAAATAATTTTTTTTAATATTCGAAAATAAAATTAAAAATTCATTGTACATCTGTAACATTGAAAACACAGGATTCTTTAGAAGTGTTGTCTTTAAAAAGTAATTTTTAAACGTATATTTTATTACAACACTTCTCTTTAACTTCACTTCTTGTCTGTTTGTTTGTTTGTCTGTCTGCTACAAATCTTGTAATCGAAATTCAATACACTTCTACTTATCCTATTGATCTGAAATTTTGCGCACTTGTGTAAAGTTGGAGACAATGCATGAATCAAATTTAAAAAAAAATGATTTTAAAAAATTAAATTTTTTTTTCATTATTAAAAAATTGAAAAAATAATTTTGTCAGCTACAAATCTTATAACTGATATTTGACACACTTTTACCTGTCTAATATATCTGAAATTATGCACACTTGTGTGAAGTCAGAGGCAATGCATGAATATGTCTGTAAATTATCTGCACTCGTGAACTTGCATGCATTTAGTTTAAAGTCTAATGTCGTCCCTGTGGTTTCTCTATGTAATTCAAATATACGTTGAGGCCTATGAAACTTCGTTAATCAAGTCTGATTAATCCTCGTGCGCTAGGGCCCGCGGGTAGAGACCCAGTAACTTAATGGTATGCAGGGTAGTTGTCCCGCAACAGCGCGACCAGCCCGGCTAAACCCGGCGCCGGTCTCGGCTCAAAATTTTAACTGTGACGTTACCATAATGTTTTTCTTTAAAGAAAAATGAACCCTATATCGAACGCCTGTTTTAGGTGTTGATACAAAAATCCGAAATCTGGTCAAATGTACTATACTTCTTGTCCAGATTGTCGCAAGTGCCTTGCCAGCTTTGACAAGTCCTACAATCGAAGCCTGCATCGGTCTCCGTAACTACAGCCAGGGCTACACGGAGCGGCCGTGCGATGCCAGGAGAGTTACACCTTATTACGAGTGCCAAGCATCACGCTCATGCGAGACATTTTTGCGGTCAACCTAATTATGTTAAATACTCGTGCCAGATCTGTAAGTCGATAAAATTTCAGTCGTTTGTTGATGCTCATTCTCAGTTTTGCGCTGGAACTTGAACGAGAGAGGCTATGGATTGGAGTTATTACTTCATAAATCTAAGATTGAAAATTTTAAGATTTGTATCGTATGACCTGGCAAAAAAATATTGGTTTTTACCAAACTCAAAATAAAGTGCATTGGTAAATAAAGGGTCGCTTTTTGGACCCATAGAAAAGTGTTTGCAATTTAAATAGAAGATATAAAAACCACTTGACACAAATTCTTCGAGTAAATTTATCGGAGGAGGTGTCAGAATTAATATTAACAGTTTTTCAGACATCATACCCTTGAAATCTATCGACATAAAGCGATACTACTTTGTTGTGAGGGCAGCCAGCAGGATCTTCCAGGGTTCTAACGCTAACGCCCTTCATCTGACGCTAACGCCCTTCGTAAGACGCTATAACGCCCTTCATCCGACGCTAACGCCCTTCGTCTGACGCCATCGCCCTTCGTCTGACGCTAACGCCCTTCGTCTGACGCTAGTGCCCTTCGTCTGACGCTAACGCCCTTCGTCTGACGCTAACGCCCTTCGTCTGACGCCATCACCCTTCGTCTGACGCCATCACCCTTCGTCTGACGCTAACGCCCTTCGTCTGACGCTAACGCCCTTCGTCTGACGCTATAAACCTGATATTTGGATTTTCACTTCCTATCAAGAGCCTAATTCGCCGAATCGAGAAAAATAATAAGAAAATTGTCAATAAGAAATACTCTCTGGTCTTCAATGAAACCTGAATTATTCATTTATCTACTCAGAGAGAAAAACACGGCACCGTTATTAACTCCGTATTTTTTAATGATAGTATGTCTGATTCCTCACATTCAACGCCGTCAAAAATTACACTTTCTGGCTATTAGTTGGATCCTGTGAATATTTAGCTAAGTTAATGATAGAGACATTTTTTTAAAACTTCTAGTAGAAAACGTTTTCATGAGATATACTACTTAATTTAGACGCGATGAATCAAAATGGAAATTTATGCGGACAACTTAACTAAATGTAGATAAGTTTTATTCAAATTTTACTTAACTGTTAACGGTGCTTATATACTCGTCAATTTTTTCAGGTGGGTGACCCAGCATCCTGTAAGAATTTCAGGTAATGGTGAGTAACAGCTACTTTTAATATATACGGCAATGCGGGGAGCTTGATTAATATATATGCATATTTTACAAAGTTTTATTAAACTACCGGCTAACGACAAGGCGTCAACTGCGTAAAACGTTGATGACACTGAATTCACCACTTCTTTAAGGAAATATTTTTTATTCGTTTCATAGTTATTAAAATTTCGGTACACTTCTGTCTTACTGAAACACAGCAAAGACCGTTTATGACAGTTAATCGCTGGCCATTAAGAATAGACAGCGCATTAAGTGCAGACTTTGCTGCTGTGCTAGGAGGTGAGTTGCACATTTTATATCTGATACAATAAAAAGTGAGTAATACAGTTTCCTGTGTAGGTAGTACTTTTTGACAGATGTGTAACAGTTTAGTGTGCTGGCCGTACTATTGAAGTGAGAGATATGAACGATGCTAATAAATGCACTCATCACAATTGCGAACAGGCCACTAACGTTAATATCATCCAATGAGGTGAATGGCTGACACGCCACTCATTTCAGCAATCGTTCTTGTACGTGGATTAGAAAAACTGGATGAACTACAATTGCATGGACACAACAGCTACAATTTCATCCTCCCAAAAATGAAGGAAGAAGGTGAAGATTTCGAAAATCAGTGTATAATGAAAACGGTATCCACGATTAAAGGACTTAGACTAGAGTCTCGTTTCAGAACCCTAATAAATGTCTTTCACAAGAAATAAACCTAGAAGTTGAAAACATAACAAGCTGTGAAGAATGTAGCATTCTGCAAGTGAATTCCTGGAAGATGAAATTGCCTGAAAATTGCAATCGGAATAGATTTTCCTATAGCCTATCCTCAAAAGCTGAGAGCATAAAAAACGAGACAAGAAAATCTCGATTGCAAGGGAGACTGCTTTTTGTGAGGGCTGCACGCGTGGCTCAGTCAACTGTCAGGACTCCGGAGGCCGTGGCTCAGTCAATGCTTCCATTTGAAATTTTACAATATGCGAGACACTCTGGAACTTTCCTGCAAATGTCTTCCAGAAAACAGTTCCAGACGCTCAAGCGTGTTTTACTTATAATAACTGAATGTACACACCTACGAACCGTTAACATATTTTTGAAAAAAAAAATCCATTAACTTAACAGGTTAAATTTTCCGATAATTGCGACCATTGGATCGTAATTGGAACTAGAACGTCATTGGATCAATCGCTCGATACATGTGATCTTCATACTATAATTCCATTTAATTTTATGCAATCTGAACCGTGGCGCTGCAATGTCCATACATGTGTTGGGTCGAATTCTGAAAAAATCCAGTATGAGGAAATTACTCTAAATGATCAGAAAGTATGTTCCGCGTTCCAAATGAAGCTATGTCAATAAATTATGGTTGGTGATGTAGGTTCGCAGTACATTCATAAATCCCAATTTTTTTGTGCAGAAGTTCGTTGATTTCCATACAAACTATCAGGAATAGCTTAGTTTGTGCTGAATTTCTCCATATAAATTATATGTTCATTAAATTGTTATATATTACACTCGCGTCGTTGTTGCTTATGATAACGTTGAGTCGGTAAATAAAAGTAATATATTTTGGGCCCCTGCGGGTTATAAAGTACTTGAAGTCGGTAAAATATTGCTTATTGATGCTGGCTGGACAGCAGTATGTGAACCATATACCTGATGATTATTTCAAAGCTTTGGTAAAAAAAAGAATCGAGAAAAATATTTCAAAGATTCTGGAAATGGATTTTAGCCGTTATCAAAAATGCAACGCACGAAAAGAGTCTATATCTTAGTAGTCTTAGCCGTATTTACCCAATAAAATGTTCAATTTAGCTGGAGTTGCTCTCAGCTGGGCATTACGAAGTTCGGGACGAATGCATGCGCTGTAGTGCGGTGATCATCTTCGGCTGATCAGGCGCGTTTCATGCGCATGCCTTCCTCGAGTTGGACGTTGATTGTCCAGTACTAATTTCCCTTCAGATGGTAACCTTAAACCTTAGCGATGCCAAACTTCAGTTATATTGGATAAGAATTGATAAAATTTTGCATGCACCCAAGGAGCGAATCAGCGCACCACAGCGAAGGTAGTGTAGCTCTGCTCTGCTATTCTGTGCAGCCCAGCGCCGAGCCCCGAACTCCCGCCTGGCGATAAACTCGAAGGCGACAATGAAACTGTTCAATCGATTGAAATATTTAAACAGCAAATCTACGCGATTCTAACGCATTCCGGCACACTACGAATGAATGATGGAAACATTAGGAAATAATGATGTTTCTAATGATGAAAATAACGAGAAAAGATTTGAATGAAGTAAATCTTCATCATAGATACAGGGTCGTATAACTCAATGAAGTTGACCAATTATGCTGCAGTTGCTGCGCAACGCGAGGCTCGGGGTGCGGTGAACACAGTCAGCAGATAGAGAGCGTTTCATCTTCCTCGGGCTGGCCACTATACAGTCTAAATATCTTAAGCCTAGCGATGCTATACTTCAGTTAGTTTGGATATAAATGGCCAAAATTTCACATGCACCCTAGGATCAAATCAGCTCATCGGTGAAGGATTTACGCTACCACGAGTCCCTAACTCCCGCCGGGGGACAAACTCGATGGCGACGACGAAGCGTCGTGAGCGTGGAAAGTCTTGCGGCAAATTACTGTCATGCGAACTGGAATATTGGTTATGATGTATAACAGAATATTAAATGCCGCATTGTCCAATTGAAGTGATTACCAATACAATCAGAGAAATAAATGCAACCATATATATATATATATATAATAAACCTTAACCGTTAGATGAAGCATTCGTGGCACGCGTTGCTATAAATAACTGGCGAAACGCGGCGCCTGTCCGACCTCCAAGTTGTACTCGATCACATGCAGCAAGTTTTGGAGCCATCGGCCTACTGCGGTGAGGCAACTGCAGAGAAAATCTAGGACCGTTCTTGATAATTTACACAAAAATGGATATTTATTCGTTGTTTGAAAGAATTTAATGAAACTTATGAAAAATTAGTTGGGCTCATACTAGCTGAAAAACTTCGAATGAGAAGTAAAGTTCATTTCACCATTTCAACTGCATGTAACTTAACACTTGCGCAAGTCTTGCACACGTATTGAGATGTTTGAAGCTCCTCTCTAAATATGTGATACAAATACTAATACATTAACTACATTGAATTTTTCACTGCATGTACAGTATTGTTCACTAATTCAAATGATTTATCATACATTTATATAGTAATTTAACCTTACCCTGTTTAGCTATCGTCATTCAGGGGAGCGTCTAACATTAAAAATAATTATCTCCTAAACTAAATAAATTAATGACCGATCGTTCTGGAACTCCATAGGCTTATGTGTCTCTCAAAAAAAAAAAAACAAGTTGCTTAGTCGAATTTTTCAAGAAAGAATATCAGAATAAAACGTGAAATGCACAGAAAATGACAAAAAGGGGGTCTTTCACAAATCATCGGGAGACATATCATTCGATTTGTAAAGAGATCGAATATCTGTTGACTCCAACTCCCTTTTTATTTTAGATTTTTTTATTTTATTTATCATTTACTTTTTCCATTTTCCCCAATTGTTTACACTCGCAAACACTTCGAAACACTTGTAAACACTTCAAAAAACTTCAAAACACTTGTAAACGCTTCTAAAAACTTGTAAGCACTTGTAAACATAAGTGAAACAAGTGAAACTTGTAAACACTTGGTGTTTCACTTGTAAACACTTGGTGTTTCACTTGTAAACACTTGGTGTTTCACTTGTAAACACTTGGTGTTTCGCTTGTAAACACTTGTAAACACACTTGTTTACCCCTCTCCCCTTGTTTTTCATTATATAATACAAAGCATGTACAAATCAGAGAAACAGAGCTTACAGAGTCGCTTTGATTGATTCTGAGACGCAACGATTGCTAACGCTTTGCAATTAACGCGAATTATGATCTATAATTACAGATTTATTGTAAGATATAATTTAAAAGAATACTTTTTAAATATTTATTTTCAACGTATTCAAAACGGCATCACGAAAGATCCATATGACGGCTACTTGCACGCGGTTACTGCAGAATTGCAGTCGCTTCTATATAATCCTTCCCGCAATATTTTATAATGTAATTTTAGACTTTTATTTTCTCATTATCATTGGTGACCACTTTTTAATGAATAAATTTCTAATTAATAATACAGAAATTAGAATATTTTCTTGACATACCCAATTATCCCGAGCTTGCCGTGCATGTCATCAACTCAAACGATTTTGAACTGCAATAAATTATTATAACAATCGAATTCTCTCTCACACATCGATTTGGAATTTTAAAATGAGAGTAAAACGATAGGTTTCAGGTTAAAATGCTGTAATTACGATTTTTTCCAATCATCTCTCGATAACAGACAAAGGGATTGGTGCAGTGAATACAGTAACCACGATTAAATTTAAAGGACATATGCCAGAGACAAGTATCGGTATCCAGTTGAATTTTTTTCCAGAAGAACGAAACCTAGAAATTGAAAACATAACAACAAGCAGTGAAGAATGAAGCATTATGTAAGTGAATTTATTGGAAGATGTAATAGCCTGAATAAGGTTATCGGGACTCGATTTTCCTATAGCATATCCTCTAAATCTTGTCTCATGAAACGGAAAAAGAAAATCTCGATAGCAAGGGAGACTACTTTCTTTTGAGGGCTGCACGCGTGGCTCAGTCAGGACTCTGGAAGCTGTGGCTGAGCCAGTGCTTCCCGTTTGTAATTGTACAAATAGGCGAGACACTCAGGAAATTCCCTGCAAATGTCCACGAAAAACGGTTTCAGACGTTCAAGCGTGCTTTACTTATTTTAACTGAATATACACATCAAAAATCCTTTAACGTATATTTGGAAAAAAACTCATTTCATTTAACAAATTTCATTTCTAGATTATTGTTACTATTGGATCGTTATGGGAACTCTAGAAAAATATTGGATCAATTGCTCGAAACATGCGATCTTCAAACTATAACTCCCTTTAATTTTCTTTAATCTGATGGTGGCAGCGCAATTTCCTTACTTTTGTTGCATCGAATTCTGAAATAATCTAGTACGAGGAAATTACTCTAAAATAACCAGAAACTTTGCTACATGTTCCGAATGTAAATAATAAAGCTATGTCAATAAGATATGGTAGGTGATGTAGGTCCGCAGTACATTTATAAATCCGAATTTGGTTCTTGGCTTGCTACAAGTCATTAAACCTTCATCGAAGTGGAAGAAATAGTTCAGTTTGTAATCAAATTTTGCCAAATTAATTGCATGATCAGTCAACGATAATATATTCAACATCTTGTTAGTTCCTCATGAGTTGAAATGTTTTATTTAAGAGAATTTTACTGAATTTTGAATCCCGTACGGGCTGATATGTAAAGTTGGGATAAAGATTTGAAATCTTGTTGGTAGGTGGATTTGTTATGTTTACAGCATTACCTGATGTTTATTTCAAAGCATTTGCGAAAAATGTTTTGTTAAATTATTTTACAGACTCTGAAAATGGTTCTTAGCCAATATCAAAAATGCAACGAGTGATAAGAGCCTATAACTCAAAAGTCATAGCCGTATTTACCCAGTAAATGTTCAGTTAAGCTGGAGTTTCTATCAGCTGGGCACTACGAGGCTCGGGGTGAATGCATGCGCTGTAGTGCGGTGATCATCTTCGGCTGATCAGGCGCGTTGCATGCGCATGCCTTCCTCGAGTTGGATGTTGAATGTCTGTCTAGTACTAATTTCCCTTCAGATGGTCACCTTAAGACTTAGCGATGCCAAACTTCAGTTAGCTTGGATATGAATTGATAAAATTTCGCATGCACTCAAGGTGCGAATCAGCGCACCACAGCGAAGGTAGTAAAGCCCTGCTCTGCTATTCTGTGCAGCCCTGCGCCGAGCCCGGAACTCCCGCCTGGTGATAAAATGGAAGGCGGCGATGAAACTGTTCAGTCGATTGAACTATAAATCGACAGCAGGACTTGTCTCAGGATATTAACGCATTCTGGGAAATAAAATGCAACTAACTGATCAAGATTAACGGTTAAACGAAGCTATAAACTGGCGAAGCGCGGCGCCTGTCCGACCTCCATGTTGAACTCGATCACTGCAAGTTTTGGAACCATCGGCCAATTGCGGTGAGACAACTGAAGAAAAACTCTAGGACCGGTCTTAATAATTGACACGGAAAATAAACGAGGATTTATCCCTGGTTTAAAAGAATTTCATAAAACTTTTGAAAAATAAGTTGGGCTCACACAAGCTGGATGTCATTTTTTGACAACACGTACAGAGTTTTATAGCAATGAAAACAGTATCCTCGATTAAAAGACATATTCGAGGGTCTCAAATCGAAATCCTATCAAATGTTTTTCGCAAGAAAGAAACAAATAGTTTAAAAACATAGCAATAAGCAGTGAAGAATAAAGCATTCTGCAAGAGAATTTATTGAAAGATGGAATAGCCTGAAAATTGTTATAAATGAGAGAAGAAAATCTCGATTGCAAGGGAGACTATTTTCTTGTGAATGCTGTCCGCGTGGCTGCCATGACTCATGAGGCTTTGGCTGAGCCAGTGCTTCCCATTTGTAATTGTACAAATAGGCGAGACACTCTGGAAAGTTCCTGTAAATGTCCACCAAAAAACAGTTTCAGACGCTCAAGCGTGTTTTACTTGTAATAACGGAATAACTTTAACTCATTTTTAGAAGCAACTCATTTCATAAAAAAGGTTAAATTTTTCTTCAATAATTGCGACTATTGGACCATTTTTGGAACTCTGGAACGTTATTGGACCAATTACTCGAAACAAGCGATCTTCATACTGTAATTTCCTTTAATTTTATTTAATCTGAATCCTGGCACGGCATTTTCGGAGAGGAGATGTGTTAAAAAAATCTAGTATAAGGAAATTAGTCTAAAAGTATCAGAAAGCTTGCTACGTGTTCCAAAAGGTAATAATAAAGCTATGTCAATAAACTATGGTTGGTGATGTAGGTTCGCAGTACATTCTTAAATACCAATCTTTTTCTGTCAAGAGGTCATTGAAGCTTCATCGGAGGACCAGGAATAATTCAGTTAGTGCTCAATTGTGTTGAACTATTGCATTTTCAGTACATCGTTATATGTAGCAATTCCAATAAAATAGATTAGTAAGCATAAAATATGAAAACTTCTGTTATATTTTGTGCCCTTGCGGGGGTATAAGTAATCGGAGGCGGAAGTATTAGCATCTTCAAGATGGCTGGACATTGGTATGTGGACGGCATTACCTGATGATTATTTTTTAAAGCTTTTGTAAAAAAGAATCGTGATGAATATTTCACAGATTCAGCAAATGGATTTTAGCCGTTATCAAAAATACTACGCACGATAAAAGTCGATATCTCAAAAGTCTTAGCCGTATTTACCCAGTAAAATGTTCAATTAGGCTGAAGTTGCTGCTCTCAGCTACACTACGAGGTTCGAGGTGAATGCATGCGCTGTAGTGCGGTGATCATCTTCGGCTGATCAGGCGCGTTGCATGCGCATGCCTTCCTCGAGTTGGACGTTGATTGTCTAGTAATAATTTCCTTTCATATGGTCACCTTAAACCTTAGCGATGCCAAACTTCAATTAGCTTGGATAAGAATTAATAAAATTTCGCATGCACCCACGGAGCGAATCAGCGCACCACAGCGAAGGCAGTAGAGCCCTGCTCTGCTATTCTGTGCAGCCCTGCGCCGAGCCCCGAACTCCCGCCTGGCGATAAACTTGAAGGCGACGATGAAACTGTTCCATCGATTGAAAATTTTTAACAGCAAATCTACGTGATTCAAACGCATTCAGGTTCGTTAAGAGTGAATAATGAAAATCTCGAAAAATGATGTTTCCTTGAATTTTTTACCACCTTCCACACAGTTTCACGACGAATTTGGAGCTTTTATTGCAATGACTGAATTACTCTCGCCCTTTTCATGAAGGGTTACATTTGCATTTCTATCTACTGCCATAAATAATAGTAAATTTAGACACCTTAGACTTCTGTAAAAAAAGATGAATTAATAGATGATATTTAGCTTCATAATAAAAGAAAAGCCTCCTAGACGCCAATTAATTTTAATATAGCAAACATCCTTTGCCATAAATATGGCGGACCCTATACATAAATATGCTTATAAATATATCTTGTTATACTCGTATTGACATAATTGAGTAATACATTCATACTCTTGCTTCACTTGCTAGTCTTACTTCTATCCAATTACTGAACACTTCTATTTCACTGCGTTACGTCTATCGCGCGATTAAACATCGGGCGGGGGAGGGGCGGAACGCATATTTCTTCCAGTTAAAATGAAGAATAACGTGCCAATTAATGAACAACGCTATGACTGAAAGCATTCACCAAACAGAAGTTAAAAATTAAATTCCCAGGGGAATTATTATTACGTGGAGAATAAAAAGTTTACAGTGGGACACAATTATCGCTATCTATATTATCAGATGATTAAATAAACGTGTATATGAGCAACAGTTGCATTGGCTTTGTACTGCGTTTTCATGGCTCGGTGTCGTGATGTTGCAGCCTTGGCGGTAACCATCCTCCGGCACGATAATATGTGCGTCGTGCTCGTTAATTACAACGCGTTCTTTTCATCTTCATACTCGCCGCACGTCGTGATGCTCTTTGTCTTGTTCAGCAGCTGATGTGGCCGTAGTGTTGTTTATGGCCGTACAGAGTGCAATATTGTGGGGTACATGTAATTGTCTAACGCTAACTCCAATTGTCTAACGCTAACGCCAATTGTCTAATGCTAACGCCAATTGTCTAACGCTAACGCCAATTGTCTAACGCTAGCGCCACTTGTCTAACGCTAACGCCACTTGTCTAACGCTAAAGCCACTTGTCTAACGCTAACGCCACTTGTCTAACGCTAACGCCAATTGTCTAATGCTAACTCCAATTGTCTAACGCTAAAGCCAATTGTCTAACGCTAACGCCAATTGTCTAATGCTAACGCCAATTGTCTAAAGCTAACGCCAGTTGTCTAATGCTAACGCCAATTGTCTAATGCTAACGCCAATTGTATAACGCTAACGCAACTTGTCTAATGCTAACGCCAATTATCTAATGCTAACGCCAATTGTCTAATGCTAACGCCAGTTGTCTAATGCTAACGCCAATTGTCTAATGCTAACGCCAATTGTCTAATGCTAACGCCAATTGTCTAATGCCTGTCTCTTATACACATCTAGATGTGTATAAGAGACAGCCAGTTGTCTAATGCTAACGCCAGTTGTCTAATGCTAACGCCAATTGTCTAATGCCTGTCTCTTATACACATCTAGATGTGTATAAGAGACAGTGCTAACACCAGTTGTCTAATGCTAACGCCAATTGTCTAATGCTAACGCCAATTGTCTAATGCTAACGCCAATTGTCTAACGCTAACGCCAGTTGTCTAACGCTAACGCCAATTGTCTAACGCTAACGCCAANTTTCTGCGCTGAATTATTTAATATTGTCACATTTTATCACATTTCTGCGCTGAATTATTTAATATTGTCACATTTTATCACATTTCTGCGCTGAATTATTTAATATTGTCACATTTTATCACATTTCTGCGCTGAATTATTTAATATTGTCACATTTTATCACATTTTGTGCTTGCGAGGCAGGGCAGTGATGAGTACAGGTGTTGCTCTTGTTATTTATAAATAACGAATGAGAACCGAAGGGGCAAGAAGAACCATTAACGTTTCAATGAGAACCAACGAGGCGATGAGAACGCAATGAGGCAATGAGAACCAACGTGGCAATGAGAACGCAATGAGACAATGAGAACCAATGAGGCAATGAGAACCAACGAGGCAATGAGAACGCAATGAGGCAATGAGAACCATCGAGGCCATGAGAACCAACGAGGCAATGAGAACCAACGAGGCAATGAGAACGCAACGAGGCAATGAGAACCAACGAGGCAATGAGAACCATCGAGGCCATGAGAACCAACGAGGCAATGAGAACCAACGAGGCAATTAATGAGAACCAACGAGGCGATGAGAACCAATAACCTCGATCGTGAGTGTCTTAGCGTCAATAACAAGGCAGTATATACAATAACAAGGCAGTATATACAATAAAAAGGCAGTATATACAATAACAAGGCAGTATATACAGCCGAACGCTCATTGCTGACGCGTTCCTAAAGCTCGTTAGCTCACGCATGAAAAATACCGGTGCAAGTTACCGTGCATGACCGGTATATGCAACCACTGCCAGCACTTGTTACTGACGCCGGTATTTGTAACTACTGCCATTACCTGTTACCCCGACAGGTACCTGTTACCACGACTGGTACCCGTTACCACGACAGGTACCTGTTACTCCGACTGGTACCTGTTACCACGACTGGTACCTGTTACCACGGCAGGTAACTGTTACCACGACTGGTACCTGTTACCATGTCAGGTACCTGTTAACCAGGACAGGTACCCGTTACCACGACAGGTACCTGTTACCAGGACAGGTACCTGTTACCATATGTCAGGTACCTGTTCCCACGACAGGGACCTGTCACCAAGACTGGTACCCGTTACCCCGACAGGTACCTGTTACCATGACAGGTACCTGTTACCACGACAGGTACCTGTTACCACGACAGGTACCTGTTACCATGTCAGGTACCTGTTACCATGTCATGCAGGTACCTGTTACCCCGACAGGTACCTGTTACCACGACAGGTACCTGTTACCACGACAGGTACCTGTTACCACGACAGGTACCTGTTACCACGACAGGTACCTGTTACCATGCCAGGTACCTGTTACCTGACCTGTCATTCAGGCAAGCGTCTATCCTAAAAATTATCTCCCAAACTTAATGACCGATCGTTCTGAAACTTCGTCCACTTTCGTGAACCACCAGAAGAAAAAATTTACTCATGCAAATTTTTTGGAGCAATGCAAGTAAACGTGAAATGCATAGAAAACGGCAAAAAATGTCTTTTATAAATATATTTCCTACAATTTTCGTGCTACAACATCTAGAAACATATCATTCGATTTTTAAAAAGAATAACTATTGACTATGGAAGCCTTTTTCCGATTTTTTATTGAATTTTTTTTACTTTGTCCTATTTCTCCAAAATATAATCCAAATCATGTGCAAATCTTAAAAACGGGGCTTCCAGAGTCGCTAGATATTGTCTTTACGAATCAAATTATGTCACTCGCTGCTGTAGCTTGAAAATCATAGGAGGAGATAGATTTGTTAGATGGCGTATTGTGGAAATTTTAATTGTTCAGGGGAGCCAAATAAGTAAAATTGATTGAAAAAAAGAAGACAATGCGCAAAAAATTAATAGATATAGCTGCCCAAGTTGGAGTATCAAGTGCCAATTATTGATTAATATTATTCAGCGTCATTAGATTTGTTCTTGCCCCGTTTAATGCGAATAATAAGTATAAAAGAGATTTTTCTGATATTTTTATTTATATTAAATAGTAGTATTATAAACATTCAGAGCGGCCTAACACGAAAAGTATTGCTTAACAACCTTGGCATATGCTATATTGAACGCGTCTGTTTTGTAGCCTGATTGAAGGACTTATGCGAAAATCTTTGAATTCTATTAAATGTTCTTCATAAGAAAATAACCTAGAAGTTAGAAACACAACAACAAGCAATAAAGAATGCAACATTCAGAGAGTGAAAATATTGGAGGATGTAAGAGCCTAAAAATTGTTATCGGAACTGATTTTCCTATAGCATATCCTCGAAATCTGCCAACATAAAAAACTAGAAAAGAAACTCTAGGTTTCATGTTGGGCACTACGAGGTTCGGGGTGAATGCATGCGCTGTAGTGCGGTGATCATCTTCGTCTGATCAGGCGCGTTGCATGCGCATGCCTTCCTCGAGTTGGACGCTGATCGTCTGTCTAGTACTAATTTCCCTTCAGATGGTCACCTTAAAGGCCTTACCTTAGCGATGCCAAACTTCAATAGCTTGGAAAATAATTGATAAATTTTCGCATGCACGCAAGCAGCGAATCAGCACATTGGTGTATGCTTTCCGCCACCACAGTGAAGGTATTAGAGCCCTGCTCTGCTATTCTGTGCAGCCTCGCGCCGAGCACCGAACTCCCGCCTGGCGGTAAACTTGAAGTGGAAATGAATTTTACTAACTGATGAACATTAACGGTTAGATGAAGTGACTAGACGCGGCCACTGTACGACCTCCAACTTGTACTCGATCACAGTAAGTTTTATAACCATTGGCTCACAACGATTGAAAAGCTGCGTAGAAATTCTGAAAATAGAAAATATTACTAGTAATTAAGACGAAACAATAAATTGTGAAAACACTGTAGTTGAAAATAATTTCGAACAAATGTTAAAATATTGCTTGGATTCAAACTAGTTCAACAAATTTGAATGCATGGAACAACATTCATTCAAGCTACACATTGGAAATCAGAACATCTTCTGTGAACGTTTTTCAGCTGCTAATACAAAAAAAATAAGAATTTCTCCATTCACAACATATTATTATCAAGCACGAACAAAGTGTTTTTATGCAACAGTGAATACCGCATATATGATTAAAGGACATATTCAAGATTCTCTTAATAGACTCTAATGAAGTAATTCATAAATGAAACACATAATGCTCAAAAAAAATAAATTTAGATATATACAACATTCCTTAAACAAATTTATCTGAAAATACGAAGGTTTTATCCGAACATATTTTACTCGGGTACATCATATGCATCATGGGTCTTTTTTTACTTCTATCCATATTTATAGACCGTATTCGTGAATATTCAGTACCACTGCACAAGTACCGGTAACTGGTTGCATCATTCTCGTCCACAATTTCAGCAAGTAGAGAATTTTTTGTTCGATGCCCATGCCAATCTATTTTTGGTGACACGTCAATTTTTAACCTTAGAAGTGGATTTCAACTAAGATATTGCAATGATACAACTACAACCAATTATTTTCCCAATTTAGAGATCAATAATTAATCTTTTATCGGTTCAGACAGAAAATACGGCACCGAAATTAATTAGGTATTTTTAATGATAATATGTCTGTTACCTCACATTCAACGCCGTTTATTTATTTTTATTTTATTTGATCATGTGAATATTCAGCTATGTTAATGCAAAAGTCATTATTTAACATTGCATATAGAAAACGTTTATATGAGAGAAACTATATAATTTACGCGCGATGGATCAGAATATGCATACAGGTTCGCTAAGAATTAAAAATCTTATAAAATAATGATGTTCTAAATGATGAAAATAACGCAAAAAAAATTATTTATGAAAATCTTCATCATAGATGCAGGGACGTTTTTTCAATGAAGTTTAATAATTATGCTGCAGTTGCTGCGCAACACGAGGCTCGGGTTGCGGTGAACACAGTCAGCAGATAAAGAGCGTTTCATCTTCCTCGGGTTGGCCACTAACAGTCTAAATATCTTAAGCCTTAGCGATGCTATACTTTAGTTAGTTTGGATATGAATGGCTAAAATTTCACATGCACCCTAGGATCAAATAAGCTCATCGGTGAAGGCTTTACGCTACCACGAGTCCCTAACTCCCGCCGGGGGACGAACTCGATGGCGACGACGAAGCGTCGTGAGCGTTTGAAGTCTTGCGGCAAATTACTGTCATATGTGCTGTAATATTGGTTATGATGTATAACAGAATATTAAATGCCGCATTGTCCAAATGAATTGATCAAGCATTACACCTGGGATTTGAAGTGATTACCAATCCAATCAGAAAAATAAATGCAACCAAAGATATACATTAACGGTTAGATGAAGCATTCGTGGCACGCGTTGCTAACTGGCGCAACGCGGCGCCTGTCCGACCTCCAAGTTGTACTCGATCACAGCAAGTTTTGGAGCCATCGGCCTACTGCGGTGAGGCAACTGCAGAGAAAATCTAAGACAGTGATTAATAATTGACACATAAATATAAGGGAAAAATATTCGTGTTCCAAAAGAATTTCATAAGACTTTTGAAAAATTGGTTGGGCTCCTACTACCTGAACAATTTTGAATGAACAGTAGAGTTCGTTTCACCAGCTCTAGTGAATGTAACAACACTTGCGTAAGTCATGCACACGTATTAAGAAGTTTGAAGCTCCTCTCTACACGTGATACAGATTCTAGTACGTTAACTACAATAAAACATTCACTGCATGTACTGTATCGCTTATGAACTCCAATGATTTATCATATTTATATTTTATAGTTTACCCTTAGTTTGTTTAGTCATTCAGGGGAGCGTCTTACCTAAAAATTATCTCCCAAACTAGATCAACTAAAACTAGATAGACCGATTGTCCTGATACTTCGTACAGCTACGTTAATCATCAAAAAATACAATTTGATCGCGTAAATTTTCCACAAAAAAAATTGAACGTAAATTTTTAAATGCGTATACAACGCCATAAAGTATTTTCCTACCTCCTTCAATTTTTCCACTACACCAACGTGAGATATAATTAAAACGTTTTTCTTAGCTTAGCTTCGCGTTTGTTTGTTTGTTTGTTTGTTTGTTTGTTTGTTTGTTGTTAACATTGACAACGAAAATTAGCCCACTTCTGATTGTTCTAGAGATCTGAAATTCGGCATGCAGGCTATTTTCGCCTAACAATTTCAGATACAATCATAAAAACTAGCAATTAGAGACCAAAATTAGTTTAATTGAGTAAAATATATATGTAGTATATATATAGTATGACGTGCGGGCGCTGACGTTATAGACGAACAGGCGCTGACGCTGCGTATCAACGATACGTACGTCAAGTCATGCTTTTTAGTCCGTGCAGCAACGGACTAAAAAGGAAAAAATAAAATACTTAAAAATCCTTTTTTTTTTAAACACGTTTTTTTTTGGACTAAAAAGTAGAAAATAAATTATGGCTCGCCCCAAAAACGTGGCTCGGGCTGTATGTTCACCATCAAATTTCTAAAATTCGTGTCTTGTGTGCTTTTCGCTTTACTCATAAATCTGCCCGACACACGTTTTTGGGGCGAGCCATAATTTATTTTCCACTTTTTAGTCCAAAAGAAAAACGTGTTTTTTTAAAAAAGGATTTTTAAGTATTTTATTTGCTATGCCATTAGAATATCTTAACTCCGTAAGCCCTATCCAGCCGATTTATTTATTTTAAAATTTTTTCTGGAATCAATTGACAATCTCTACTCAATCTATTCATTCATACTGAATAAAACAGAAATCAGGATATTTCACTGGTATACTCAATTATCTTGAGCTCGGTGTGCATGTTGCCTAATGATAGGTTTTAACCTGCAATAGATTATTCTAGCAAACGAATCCTTTCTCAAACATCGATATGGATTTTCAAAATGAGAGCAACATGATAACTTTCAAGTTAGGAAGCTTCAATTTCCTTTTTCATGTCATTTTTTGACAATACACTCGGAGTTTTATAGCAATATAAACAGGATCCACGATTAAAGGACTTATGAGAGAGATTCGTATCGGAATCCTATTAAATGTTTTCCTCAAGAGTGAAACCTAGAAGTTAAAAAATAATAAGCTGTGAAAAATGCAGCATTCTGCAAGTGAATTTATTGAAAAATGTAATAGCCTCAGTATTATTATCGGGACTGACTTCCCCACAGCCTACTATCGAAATCTGCTAACATAAAACACGAGAAAATAAAATGTCGCTTGCAAGGGAGACTACTTTCTGCGGGCTTACCGCGTGGCTCAGTCAGGACTCGGAGGCTGCGGCTGAGCCAGCGCTCCCCATTTGTAATTGTACAAATAGACGAGACACTCAGGAAAGTGCCTTCAAATATCACCAAAAACAGTTTCAGACGCTTAACCGTGTTTTACTAGTAATAAATGTGAATATATACACCTACAAACGTGTAACGTATTTCTAGAAAAAAAAACTAGAACGTTATTGGATCAATTGCTCGATACATGCAATATTCAAACTGTATATCCCTTTATTTTATTTTTATCTGAATTGTGGCCCGACAATTTCCTTACTTGTGTTGGATCGAATTTCTATAAAAATTCTGGTATGAGGGGATTTCTCTAAAATAATCAGAAACTTTGCTACATGTCCCAAATGTTAATAGTAAAGGTATTTCAATAAACTATGGGTGGTGTTGTAGGTTCGCAGTACATTCAAAAATCCGAATTTTTTTTATCATACAGTCATTGGATCTTCATATGAGTAGCAGAAATAGCTTAGTTTATGCTAAATTTTACTCGACCAACTGCATGTTCAGTATATTATTATATGAAACACCTATGGCATCATTTAGTTATAATAAAAATATTCGTTAGTAACCTCTTGGATTATGTTGCTGCCCCTACGCGATTAAATGCATTCGTAAGTAAGTGTAGACTGTAGAACATCGTGATGGTGGCCGGTCATTGGCATGTGGACGGCATTACCTGATGATTGTTTCAAAGCTTATGTGAAAAAGCTTTACGAAGAATATATCACAGACTCTGAAAATGGTTCTTAGCCAATATCAAAAATGCAACGTACGACCCGATTGGAAATTTAAGGTAATGATCAGGAGTACTGCTTTTCAAAATTCTCACGGAATTACACCAAACCGCCATTGCACGGATTTTGTAAGAGATCTTGAACATTCTCACGGAATTGCTATGTTTTCACGA
Organism: Hyalella azteca; assembly: GCF_000764305.2. Taxonomy (NCBI): domain Eukaryota; kingdom Metazoa; phylum Arthropoda; class Malacostraca; order Amphipoda; family Hyalellidae; genus Hyalella; species Hyalella azteca. Next base: position 429 of record NW_025931765.1, on the reverse strand, counting down.
TTCATCATTTAAACAACTAACATCTCAATTTCGTCTAAAAAAAGATTACTCATTACGTTGCTTTAATCCTTGAGCGTAGAAAATAAACACCTAAATTGTTTTAGTGTACTGAATTACTGCATCCACCGCACCTTCTTCAACTCCACAGTGCACGCTATCAGTTCCGTCTCCTACGATGCGGATGTGAGCAGCTACTTTATTTAATGCAGTAGCTACTCTAAAAATAATAGAACCGATGTTTTTTAAGAAACAAAGGTACACATTTTAATCATACAATAATAAATACGAAAATAAATACAAAAACTTCAAATTAGTTGAACATACATGTGATGTATTATTACAGTATTTTTTACAGCATATAGCATGAGTAACCATTTATGGGTTGAAAAATAAGGACTACATATTAATATAGGCAAAAAGTATCACAAT
>NW_025931764.1:0-1094 GCF_000764305.2 Hyalella azteca | reverse complement strand
GCAAGACGTACGAGTTCCCAAACTGGGGATTGTTGTTTATGTACGCAATTTCGCGAGAGGAAAGCGTCAATATTAAGCAGGATTTGAGAATAAATTTGATAAAACATCAGGCAAGCTTGTTTTTATTTGAAGGATCAAGTTACATCATTTGTTGTAAAGATGGAACTGAGTTGGCAGGGAAAAAAACATTTCGATTCTTTCATAATCACCCTGAAGGCCAAAACTTTGCGTTTGTTTATTGTGTTCGCAGAACAATGTATTTAGCTTTTACGTGGCAAATATGTTATCAAGTCCGTTGAATAATGTTATTAAATGTTTTGCCATGACTCAACACGAATAGGCTTTGAATCTGACAAAAGGAAGGTGAATGCATTGCTGGATGGCGGCGTCTGAATGCCATCGACTGTAAGCTCACAAGACACGCACAATGACGTTATCTTCCTTGTCTCATCAGTATAGTGGATGCTTCGGTAGGCATGCTTGCCATAGTCAAACTCTTAGGCTCAACTCTCCTCTGTGCTGCGTTTGGATGTGAAGATGTAACTATATTTTTGAATATATTTGATTGTGAAAATTTAGTGTGAATGTATAGGTTATACAACTATGAATTAGTTTAAATGTTTAGTTCACTAGATATTATTTATCTATTTCATGTGTTTCTATAGGGGAAGCCTCAAATTAAGAGTTAGCCAGGAATCTCAGCGCTTGTGCTGATACGCCTAGCACACCAAGATGAAAGCTATGAACTTGGATTGTTTACGTACTGGTGTTATTCTTCATCATAATTTGCAACCCGTTGATTATTTAATTTGTTTATTTGGAAGTGTGGTGTAATAAATTGCTTTAATTACTAATTATTAATATACTGATCCTATACGGTGATGTAGGCTAGTTGGTAGTTCTGAGAGCCCCAAAAATGTAATTCAATGCTTCAGCAGCAATAATATTAATGTTGACAAACAATTATTTATTCACAACTTGAATAAATAATTAAATTGACTTGAATTTATTTATTGAATTTATTGAATATATTGAAGTTGTGGATTTATTCACAACTTGAATCTTGAACATTTTTAATTATTGAAAATGTTTCT